>NW_027456267.1:0-22624 GCF_040206685.1 Ascaphus truei | reverse complement strand
CGAAGCTCATATCAAACATACTGCTACTGCACTCCCAAGCTCATATCAAACATACTGCTGCTGCACTCCCAAGCTCATATCAAACACACTGCTGCACTCCGAAGCTCATATCAAACATACTGCTACTGCACTCCCAAGCTCATATCAAACATACTGCTGCACTCCCAAGCTCATATCAAACATACTGCTGCACTCCGAAGCTCATATCAAACATACTGCTACTGCACTCCCAAGCTCATATCAAACATACTGCTGCACTCCCAAGCTCATATCAAACATACTGCTACTGCACTCCCAAGCTCATATCAAACATACTGCTGCACTCCCAAGCTCATATCAAACATACTGCTGCACTCCGAAGCTCATATCAAACATACTGCTGCTGCACTCCCAAGCTCATATCAAACATACTGCTACTGCACTCCCAAGCTCATATCAAACATACTGCTGCACTCCCAAGCTCATATCAAACATACTGCTGCACTCCGAAGCTCATATCAAACATACTGCTGCTGCACTCCCAAGCTCATATCAAACATATAGCTGCTGCACTCCCAAGCTCATATCAAACATACTGCTGCACTCCCAAGCTCATATCAAACATACTGCTGCACTCCCAAGCTCATATCAAACATACTGCTGCACTCCCAAGCTCATATCAAACATACTGCTGCTGCACTCCCAAGCTCATATCAAACATACTGCTGCTGCACTCCCAAGCTCATATCAAACATACTGCTGCACTCCCAAACTCATATCAAACATACTGCTGCACTCCCAAGCTCATATCAAACATACTGCTGCACTCCCAAGCTCATATCAAACATGCTGCTGCACTCCCAAGCTCATATCAAACATACTGCTGCACTCCCAAGCTTATATCAAACATACTGCTGCACTCCCAAGCTCATATCAAACATACTGCTGCACTCCCAAGCTCATATCAAACATACTGCTGCACTCCCAAGCTCATATCAAACATACTGCTGCACTCCCAAGCTCATATCAAACATACTGCTGCACTCCCAAGCTCATATCAAACATACTGCTGCACTCCCAAGCTCATATCAAACATACTGCTGCACTCCCAACCTCAGATCAAACATACTGCTACTGCACTCCCAAGCTCATATCAAACATACTTCTGCACTCCCAAGCTCATATCAAACATACAGCTGCTGCACTCCCAGGCTCATATCAAACATACTGCTGCACTCCCAAGCTCATATCAAACATACTGCTACTGCACTCCCAAGCTCATATCAAACATACTGCTGCACTCCCAAGCTTATATCAAACATACAGCTGCACTCCCAAGCTCATATCAAACATACAGCTGCTGCACTCCCAAGCTCATAACAAACATACTGCTGCACTCCCAAGCTCATATCAAACATACTGCTGCACTCCCAAGCTCATATCAAACACACTGCTGCACTCCCAAGCTCATATCAAACATACTGCTGCACTCCCAAGCTCATAACAAACATACTGCTGCACTCCCAAGCTCATATCAAACATACTGCTGCACTCCCAAGCTTATATCAAACATACTGCTGCACTCCCAAGCTCATATCAAACATACTGCTGCACTCCCAAACTTATATCAAACATACTGCTACTGCACTCCCAAGCTCATATCAAACATACTGCTGCACTCCCAAGCTTATATCAAACATACTGCTGCACTCCCAAACTTATATCAAACATACTGCTACTGCACTCCCAAGCTCATATCAAACATACTGCTGCACTCTCAAGCTTATATCAAACATACTGCTGCACTCCCAAGCTTATATCAAACATACTGCTGCACTCTCAAGCTTATATCAAACATACTGCTGCACTCTCAAGCTTATATCAAACATACTGCTGCACTCCCAAGCTTATATCAAACATACAGCTGCACTCCCAAGCTCATATCAAACATACTGCTGCACTCCCAAGCTCATATCAAACATACAGCTGCACTCCCAAGCTCATATCAAAGATACTGCTGCACTCCCAAGCTTATATCAAACATACAGCTGCACTCCCAAGCTCATATCAAACATACTGCTGCACTCCCAAGCTCATATCAAACATAAAGCTGCACTCCCAAGCTCATATCAAAGATACTGCTGCACTCCCAAGCTCATATCAAACATACTGCTGCACTCCCAAGCTCATATCAAACATACTGCTGCACTCCCAAGCTCATATCAAACATACTGCTGCACTCCCAAGCTCATATCAAACATACAGCTGCACTCCCAAACTCATATCAAAGATACTGCTGCACTCCCAAGCTCATATCAAACATACTGCTGCACTCCCAAGCTCATATCAAACATACTGCTGCACTCCCAAGCTCATATCAAAGATACTGCTGCACTCCCAAGCTCATATCAAACATACTGCTGCACTCCCAAGCTCATATCAAACATACAGCTGCACTCCCAAACTCATATCAAAGATACTGCTGCACTCCCAACCTCAGATCAAACATACTGCTGCACTCCCAGGCTCATATCAAACATACTGCTGCACTCCCAAGCTCATATCAAACATATTGCTGC
Source organism: Ascaphus truei (assembly GCF_040206685.1). Lineage (NCBI taxonomy): Eukaryota > Metazoa > Chordata > Amphibia > Anura > Ascaphidae > Ascaphus > Ascaphus truei. Next base: position 20,066 of record NW_027456267.1, on the reverse strand, counting down.
TGCACTCCCAAGCTCATATCAAACATACTGGTTGGCACTATTGCAGTTGAATGGATAACCCCCCAATTTGTTCTGCTCCAAAAGAAGTAAAGCTAAATCTCCATCCCATTCGCATGAATGTGACAAACAATTCTGGCCACATCTGCAGCTTAAGACCCTTCTGCTCAAGGTGCAGTTTTGTCTACATTATCCTTAGGAGACGAGTCAGTGTCTTGCTCCTGTTGACATCTCCCATGTCCTCCATTTAAAGACTTGTGTGTCGCCCATGTGGTCATGGTCCGGTTTTTGGTATACTCATTACTGAAGCTTCCCTCGCAGGCCCAGCCTTAGCCATTTCTGCGCCCTGTGCATACATTTTTTTTGGTGCCCTCCCCCGCCCCTCCCGTAATTGTTACTTTTATTCAAACCAGTGTTTTGTCTTTGCATTTAATGTACCAGAAAATACAAAGATGCTCATTTTGATGAATATTTATTACATAACATTGTTACATTATTGAATGAGAGGATCGTGACAAGGCATGGACTAGAGTTAGCAGTTATTTTTTGTCCATCAGACTTTTTAGGTAAAATACTGTCGAGTTGTGTTGTGCATGGAATACACAGATGCAAAGAAGACTTGGAGACAACAGTTTTGTTTAAATGATTTATTCTTTACTCTATGTGCTGTGTATGGTTACAGGATAAAACGCAGGAGGAAGAAGAACGCCTTATTTTAGACAGTAACCCCCTGGAGTGGACAGTAGCTGATGTTGTCAGGTTTATTAAATCAACGGATAGTGCTCCCCTATCAAAAATCTTTCAAGAACAGGTATGTGGATTGTAATCCATCCTTCTGTAATACCACGCTAGAGTATTTGTTTCTTTTTATTTGTAATACTTGGGAGCCCTTTACAACCTTATTAACATTTTTTGTATTTATCAACTGTGCCATTTAGTGCTAGATATTCAGAGTATGCTCAATGGTCTGAAATAAGGAAATAACCAGCTAAATCCTCTCGGGGACTTTGTGTGACTTTGATGGACATTTTTACTGTTGGTTAATTCATCAGATGTACTGTGGTGTTTATTCAAATGTTAAATCGGCATTGCTGAGCACCTAACCTTTCGAAGGTACAGTCCCACGTAGGAGAAACTGAACTCGTGGCAGTGATATGTTGGATAGGTTAAGACTGGGTGAGTGGGTCTCTAAAAAAAATAAAAATAGACAGAAATATTTTTAGATGACTTTTGAAAGTCTGCAAGCTTACTAGTGTTTTTCCATAGTGCTTGAATAGTGTACAATATATCATACCGCCTTGTCACATCTCATGTTATAAAGGCAAGGAAGAGGAAAGTGGAAAGATAAGGCAGATATAAGGGCAGTAAAACCAACCCTACATTTAAAATCAGGCAGGTTTACCTCTTCTGCATATCGCTGGCATTAGTTCAGTTTCTGCATTTTTAAGTGTTAACAATGTTAACAATGTTCCTTCTATGTTCTTGGAGTCGTAAGCGTTTCTAGCCTTGCAATGTGTGCTGCCGTCTCTACACACAGAGGCACAGACAATAAGTAGCACACACACATATACCCACACACATATATACACACACATATATACACACACATACATACACATACTGTATATACACACACATATGTATACATACAAACACACATATATATACACACATATATACACACACATATATATACACACACATACATACACATACTGTATACACACACACATATATACACACACACACACACACATATACACACATATGTATACATACACACACACAAACCTTTATATACACACATATGTATACATACACACACACCTCACTGATGTAATTACCCACTGAAATACCAATGTATCTAGATGAAACGAAGAAATGTAATAGTAAGTAGATTCAATGTATCCCTGGGAACACTATCTCTCAATAACCCAATATGAAGCACATACAGGTATACACATATTTATCTGTTGTGATCCCCACACTCATTTGCCCTTTTCTAGACATTTACTCCTTTCAATCCAGTTTTGATTCTTTCAGTTCCACAGTTATTTTTGTTAAATGTGGTTATTTTGGTGTGTTATTTTGTAATAGTTTATTTGTTTGATTTACATGCGCTATTTCCAGTGTGGCTGCTAATAATTGTATCGCTGATCTATTGTGGTCTCAGCCTAATCTATTCTGCTTTAGACTTGACCATCCAATCATTCTCATTTAGACACTTTCATATTTTTAGTATCATTAGTTCTTCAGCTCAGTTTGTAATTTGCTTTATTTACATTAGAAATGATCAAATCTTTGATCCGATTTCGAAAGTGATAATAGCATCACAAGTAATGCGCTGAAACTAGTAGAGCGTGCCTAAGTAGGCATAGTACTGCTTCCAGCATGAATCAGGACAGGGTGAGCCCGAGTCAAATGTAGGTGCGTAAATGTGCCCATGGTTCAGGATACAGAATTCGGGTCACCTGTAATTGCAGGAAAGGTGTCTCATTTCTAAACCCAGGCGAGCTGTAAGAGATATTCGTTAGATTCCCTCTTGAAACTGCTGGAATGATGGATGACACCAACAATTTTCCGATCTTTGGTTTCTTTCATCGTTTTGTTTGCAGACACTGCTGGAAAATATGGTTATTTAGACTAATGTATATGCACAGCCGTTGATCTCCAAAACTGCATTACCTTCCCATGCCATATATTACGGTCTTGGGTTCCCACAAATGTTTGGTAATACAGGAGGGAGAAGGGGGTGTGACACCTTTTATTGGACGAACAAGTGGTTGATATGTTGTTACAAGCTTTCCAACCTCTCAGGATCCTTCATCAGGGATGAAACGCAGAAACAAAAATATTATATACAGTGTTTGTAAGAGGGATGTCTGGTTACAAATGTGTGCGAGTTTAAATCAATCTAGGGTTTCACATAATCAATAGGAATTGTAAAAAACCCAAGCATTAACTCCTACTGGGCTCCATGCCCAATCTTTTCAACACCACTTTTCCTCCCTGTAATGAAAATAAACATATATCAGATTTTCTTAAGATTTTTGCATGTTAAAGACAACACAAGTTCTCTGTCTAGAGACAATCCAGACCGTGACGGGTTACATAAATTAAGGTGTTTAATGTATGACCTGTCTACTAAATGTGGAAGTATACACCCCTACAAAAAAATCTGAATGTGAATGAATCTCCTCTGTGAAAGTTCCAACAGTTACACAAATTTGTTTTCACCTTATAAGGAAAAGGGAAGGAAGTTAGATCCAGCTGACTGTCCAGCTACTTTGAGTGAAAAAAAGGTGAAATCAGAAATAACGCACAAAATACTCACAGAGGCTTTGTGTGGCCTCATTGATGGACATTTTTACTGCTGGTTAATTAAGAGGCTATCAGATGTAGTGTTTATTCTGTGCAAAAGGGAAAACATTTTGGTTTTTTTTAATGAAAGGGTAAAATATTACATTTTAAAAATCATGTAAATCTTTATGGTTGTATTTATTCTTTTTTTCTTTATCGTGTTTAAAGAAATATATGATCTCACTAACGTGGTTATGAAATTTGTAGCAATATATTTTAGTCCATAAAGAATGCAATTGTAATGTCCCAAAAGATCGCTCCGGGACATCCCAGGGTCTTAATAGGTGGGCATGCGGGTAAAGTGCATTGATTGGGATGCACCATTGCATGTCTCTGCTTCGTGGCACCAGTATATGCCGGCGTGTGGACCCATGGAACACGCCCTATGGCACTCCAGTTGTGAGCTGGGATGCACTGGCAATGTGAGGGAGATGTCTGCCAGGCAAGCGGAAGGGCAGAGAGATCGAGTCAATGCCATTATTAACATCAACAGTTTGATGGCTTTAGAGCAGCTCTTAGCATGATCAACAATATCAAAAGCCTTTGCCAAATCTAGGAATATTGCACCAGTGAGTTGTCCCCGTTCCATTTCACACCGGATCTCATTGCAAACTTTTAGGAGAGTAGTTAGCATGGAGTGTTTGGGGTGAAAGCCAGATTGGAATTGGCTAGGGAAATTTGTCTTGGTATAGTAATCGCTTAATTGGGGGTGAACATCTTTTTCTATGACTTTGGATAGTATTGGGAGAAGAGAGATTGGCCTGTAGTTTGAGACAGCGTTTTTGTCTCAATTTTTAAAGATTGGGACAACTCTGGCAGTTTTCTAAGTCTTAGGGATATGACATGCTGACAAAATAGAGTTGATTAAGGAAGCAAGCGATTTGGCAATGCCTGGGGCACCAAGTCGTTGGAACTCTGATTGCAGCAGGTCAGGTCCACATTAGCTGTTTAGTGTTAATTTGAGGAGCGCTTGTGTAATCTGACCAGATACTGGAACAAATTAAATTATGGGCAGTGTTGGGAGAGGGTGCGGCTATAGGGGTACTCCCAGATTGAGCTTCATGTTTGTAGTTCAGGTTGCGTTTTGCTAATAGGGAAGTAGCACACCCCACAAATCAGTTTTCAATGTTAGTGGGATTTGTCAGAGTAACATCATCCTTAATGATGTTACATGGTTGTTGATGGCTAGAAGGCTGAAATATATTGTTGATGGCTTTCCTGGAGTTACCTGGATTTGATGTATTCTGGTGAAGATTGTCTGTGAAGTGTCGGGCTTTTGCGTGTCTTGTTTGCCTTGTGCACATATTCCACATGCATCTATAGTTATTAAGATCCTAGGGAGTGCCAGTTACTTTGTAGCTTTTCCACAAAGCATCCCTAAAATGGTAGAGCGCTATAAGGTCTAATAACACCTTTTCTGTACAGAATGCTGCTGAAATTAGCTTTGAGTTGGTATGCCCTGGTCATTGATTCATTGCGGACTATACGTGCTCTTAGACCGGGAATTATCTGGTCCTTTTCGATTTTAGCATAAATTGATACAAAGAGGTGTCTTTTTTCTTGTACTGTAAATTGCCTGGAAAATATTGTTTCTACATATCATTCTAAATCTGTTTTTTTTGCCAGAAAATAGATTGAAATACACACTATCAGAAGCACTGCACCAAAATTCAACTGAAAGCTGGTACATTGATGTTTGTTTTTGTTTTACAGGACATTGATGGACAGGCTCTGCTGCTGTTGACTCTTCCCACAGTTCAGGAATGCATGGAGCTCAAACTCGGGCCGGCCATCAAGCTCTGCCACCAAATCGAGCGAGTAAAAGTGGCGTTCTATGCACAATATGCGAACTGAACTTTTTGTTTTGTTGGGGGTCTAACCAATATTTCCTGTAATGGTTAAAAAAAAGAGAAAAAAAAGCATGTGTTTTGATACAATATTTAAGAAAAGCACTTGTCTACATTAAAGTTAGTATTTCCACATTTGTAAAGCACATTTAGACAAAGCGGTAGTTTTTGGTAAGCTGTGTTAAACCATGGCCTTGAGTTGCAAAAAAAAAGACTTTTTTCCATAAGGGTTTCTAACAAAGTGCATTCTGTGTAGTACCGGGCTTATTGTTTGTATGGATTTCGGTGTAAAGGCATATTTTTGGCATGTCTGATCTTTTAGCAAATCTTGTAATCTTCTTTCATATTGAAAGCGTGTGGTCGTTTTTACTGTGATCCGTGGCTTAAATGAAAGCTTTTGATCTCAATGATTATCACATTTCCTACTATTGCTTTTTGCCATTTTTTTTTATAACAATACGGATAGGAAGTTCTTTCTCTTCAATGGGCCGTATACCTTGGTAGGTTGTATAATGTTTGTAATGATTCCTTAATACCTGTGGCTTTTTGACTGATACCCTGTACTTGGATACTTACCATGACGGTACAAAGGACACAGATCAAGCTCCCAAAACGTGCATGCAAATGCAAACCATTAAACTAAACTTGTTTTTTTTTTTTTTTTTTGCTTGCGTTTATGCCAAATTTTGGCCATTATGCATTTACATTGGATTATTAGCCAGGAGAGATTTCATTATTAGAAAAGTGAGAAAAGGAACAGTACCAGTTACTGAATTTCATAAACCATACGCTGAGCAACTGCTGCCTACAGATGTTGCATGACTTGCTGTTCGCGGCACCGAGGATTCACGCTGCAGCGAGTCCAATTCGGAAGCATGGGGACCCCCCCCCCCCCGTTGCGTCTCGCTACATCTGCAGCCCTCCCTATAACAAGTCCACAAATTGCACGTCAATGCACACAGGGTAATATGGGTGAAAATAGCTACAAGCACTGATGCGTAGAGATGAAAATGTCAGCTTTACAGTTACTGTCAAATGTGTAACAGTAAAGAGAGATCAACTTACTAATCGGGCCTGGAAAACACTGCTTCCTGGTCGTACCCTCTCTCTTCTTCTTCCTTCGATAAACATTGACATCCACTTATTCTGTTACTTGAAAGTTAAACTTGTCCAGACGTCTTAAGTTCGTGAGAAATCACGAGCGCCTCAACCTGTAATTGCGTTCTCTAGAAAATGATCCACATGTTGGCGGTAGAAGAAGTGCTGACTGCTTTTATTTCACCGTTTCTGTATTCTTGGACAACTATCAGTTCTAATCATTTAAAATTATCCTTTATTACTTAAATCAGTGGTATTCAACTACAGTCCTTAAGCCCCCCCCCCCACAGGTCAGCTTTTACTTAAGTAATATTTGTCACGCTAGACTCCAATGGTTTTTATTTTGGATCAAAAATAATTCAGGTCAAACAGTCACGTAAAAGGCAACAGCTGTTTTAATACAAATATTCCAGAACTGATTTATTTTTTTTAAGATCAATGCTAGAGGAATATTTGTTTTATTACAATACCTGGTAGGGATGTTATTTTTCTTACTTCAGGTAGGAAAGGCTGCGCTGCAACCATAAGGAAAGCTGGTTCTGCGTAGAGACGGGTGAATCCGTTTCCCGGATTTTAAAACATTCCCTCCCCTTTAAAATCCGTTTTGCGCTGTAAAATCTGCCAACGGATTTGGGTCGGTTTTAATCGCGGATTAATCAAAAACCGCCATTGGATACAACCCGTGGACGGATTTGTGGAATCCAATCCGCGGATTCAGCATCGCGATGGCGGATTCTTACAAATCAGTCAACGACTTGGCTGAATCCGTCAACGGGTTATGGAATCCGCGGATTGCATTCTGCAAATCCGTCAAATCTGCCAAAGCAGCTGTTGACCAAAGCAACCGGGAGATCCGCTGCGAATCTAAATCCACCAGAAAAATGTACCTACAGTATCTCTACTTCTGGAGGATAGAATCACGCTGGGGGATAGAATCGCGCTGGGGGATAGAATCGCGCTGGAGAATAGAATCGCGCTGGAGGATAGAATCACGCTGGAGGATAGAATCGCGCTGGAGAATAGAATCGCGCTGGAGGATAGAATCTCGCTGGAGGATAGAATCGCGCTGGAGGATAGAATCGCGCTGGGGGATAGAATCTCGCTGGAGGATAGAATCGCGCTGGAGGATAGAATCTTGCTGGAGGATAGAATCGCGCTGGAGGATAGAATCGCGCTGGAGGATAGAATCTCGCTGGAGGATAGAATCGCGCTGGAGGATAGAATCGCGCTGGGGGATAGAATCTCGCTGGAGGATAGAATCGCGCTGGAGGATAGAATCTTGCTGGAGGATAGAATCGCGCTGGAGGATAGAATCGCGCTGGAGGATAGAATCTCGCTGGAGGATAGAATCGCGCTGGAGGATAGAATCGCGCTGGGGGATAGAATCTCGCTGGAGGATAGAATCGCGCTGGAGGATAGAATCGCGCTGGAGGAGAAAATCGCGCTGGAGGATAGAATCGCGCTGAAGGATAGAATCTCGCTGGAGGATAGAATCGCGCTGGGGATAGAATCGCGCTGGGGGATAGAATCGCGCTGGGGGGAGAGAATCGCGCTGGAGAATAGAATCGCGCTGAAGGATAGAATCTCGCTGGAGGATAGAATCTCGCTGGAGGATAGAATCGCGCTGGGGGAGAGAATCGCGCTGGAGGATAGAATCGCGCTGGGGGATAGAATCGCACTGGGGGATAGAATCGTGCTGGAGGATAGAATCGCGCTGTGGGGAGAGAATCGCGCTGGAGGATAGAATCGCGCTGTGGGGAGAGAATCGCGCTGGAGGATAGAATCTCGCTGGGGGATAGAATCGCGCTGGAGGATAGAATCGCGCTTGGGGGAGAGAATCGCGCTGAAGGATAGAATCTCGCTGGAGGATAGAATCGCGCTGGGGGATAGAATCTCGCTGGAGGATAGAATCGCGCTGGAGGATAGAATTGCGCTGGGGGATAGAATCGCGCTGGGGGATAGAATCGCGCTGGGAGGGAGAGAATCGCGCTGGAGGATAGAATCGCGCTGGAGGATAGAATCGCGCTGGGGGGAGAGAATCGCGCTGGGGGGAGAGAATCGTGCTGGAGGATAGAATCGCGCTGGGGGGAGAGAATCGCGCTGGAGGATAGAATCGCGCTGGGGGAGAGAATCTCGCTGGGGGATAGAATCGCGCTGGGGGGAGAGAATCGCGCTGGAGGATAGAATCCCGCTGGGGGATAGAATCTCGCTGGGGGATAGAATCTCACTGGGGGATAGAATCGCGCTGGGGGATAGAATCGCGCTGGGGGGAGAGAATCGCGCTGGGGGATAGAATCGCGCTGAAGGATAGAATCGCGCTGGAGGATAGAATCGCGCTGGGGGATAGAATCGCGCTGGGGGGAGAGAATCGCGCTGGAGGATAGAATCGCGCTGGGGGAGAGAATCGCGCTGGAGGATAGAATCGCGCTGGGGGAGAAAATCGCGCTGAAGGATAGAATCTCGCTGGAGGATAGAATCGCGCTGGGGGATAGAATCGCGCTGGGGGGAGAGAATCGCGCTGGGGGGATAGAATCGCGCTGAAGGATAGAATCGCGCTGGAGGATAGAATCGCGCTGGGGGATAGAATCGCGCTGGGGGGAGAGAATCGCGCTGGAGGATAGAATCGCGCTGGGGGAGAGAATCGCGCTGGAGGATAGAATCGCGCTGGGGGAGAGAATCGCGCTGAAGGATAGAATCTCGCTGGAGGATAGAATCGCGCTGGGGGATAGAATCGCGCTGGAGGATAGAATCGCGCTGGAGGATAGAATCGAGCTGGGGGATAGAATCGCGCTGGGGGGAGAGAATCGCGCTGGGGGGATAGAATCGCGCTGGAGGATAGAATCGCGCTGGAGGATAGAATCGCGCTGGAGGGAGAGAATCGCGTTGGGGGATAGAATCGCACTGGGGGATAGAATCGCGCTGGGGGATAGAATCGCGCTGGGGGATAGAATCGCGCTGGAGGATAGAATCGCGCTGGAGGATAGAATCGCGCTGGGGTATAGAATCGCGCTGGAGGATAGAATCGCGCTGGAGGATAGAATCGCGACGGGGGGATAGAATCGCGCTGGAGGATAGAATCGCGCTGGAGGATAGAATCGCGCTGAGGGATAGAATCGCGCTGAGGGATAGAATCGCGCTGGGGGGAGAGAATCGCGCTGGGGGGATAGAATCGCGCTGGGGGAGAGAATCGCGCTGGAGGATAGAATCGCGCTGGAGGATAGAATCGCGACGGGGGGATAGAATCGCGCTGGAGGATAGAATCGCGCTGGAGGATAGAATCGCGCTGGGGGGAGAGAATCGCGCTGGGGGGATAGAATCGTGCTGGAGGATAGAATCGCGCTGGAGGATAGAATCGAGCTGGGGGATAGAATCGCGCTGGGGGGAGAGAATCGCGCTGGGGGGATAGAATCGCGCTGGAGGATAGAATCGCGCTGGAGGATAGAATCTCGCTGGAGGGAGAGAATCGCGCTGGGGATAGAATCGCGCTGGAGGATAGAATCGCGCTGGGGGATAGAATCGCGCTGGGGGATAGAATCGCGCTGGGGGATAGAATCGCGCTGGGGGATAGAATCGCGCTGGGGGATAGAATCGCGCTGGGGGATAGAATCGCGCTGGAGGATAGAATCGCGCTGGGGGATAGAATCGCGCTGGGGGATAGAATCGCGCTGGGGGATAGAATCGCGACGGGGGGATAGAATCGCGCTGGAGGAATAGAATCGCGCTGGAGGATAGAATCGCGCTGAGGGATAGAATCGCGCTGAGGGATAGAATCGCGCTGAGGGATAGAATCGCGCTGGGGGGATAGAATCGCGCTGGAGGATAGAATCGAGCTGGGGGATAGAATCGCGCTGGGGGGAGAGAATCGCGCTGGGGGGATAGAATCGCGCTGGAGGATAGAATCGCGCTGGAGGATAGAATCTCGCTGGAGGGAGAGAATCGCGCTGGGGATAGAATCGCGCTGGAGGATAGAATCGCGCTGGGGGATAGAATCGCGCTGGGGGATAGAATCGCGCTGGGGGATAGAATCGCGCTGGGGGATAGAATCGCGCTGGGGGATAGAATCGCGCTGGGGGATAGAATCGCGCTGGAGGATAGAATCGCGCTGGAGGATAGAATCGCGCTGGGGGATAGAATCGCGCTGGGGGATAGAATCGCGCTGGAGGATAGAATCGCGACGGGGGGATAGAATCGCGCTGGAGGATAGAATCGCGCTGGAGGATAGAATCGCGCTGAGGGATAGAATCGCGCTGAGGGATAGAATCGCGCTGGAGGATAGAATCGCGCTGGGGGGAGAGAATCGCGCTGGAGGATAGAATCGCGCTGGAGGATAGAATCGCGACGGGGGGATAGAATCGCGCTGGAGGATAGAATCGCGCTGGAGGATAGAATCGCGCTGAGGGATAGAATCGCGCTGAGGGATAGAATCGCGCTGGGGGGAGAGAATCGCACTGGGGGGAGAGAATCGCGCTGGGGGGATAGAATCGCGCTGGAGGATAGAATCTCGCTGGAGGATAGAATCGCGCTGGGGGATAGAATCGCGCTGGGGGATAGAATCGCGCTGGAGGATAGAATCGCGCTGGGGGGAGAGAATCGCGCTGGAGGATAGAATCGCGCTGGGGGGAGAGAATCGCGCTGGGGGATAGAATCGCGCTGGAGTATAGAATCGCGCTGGGGGATAGAATCGCGCTGGAGGATAGAATCGCGCTGGGGGAGAGAATCGCGCTGGAGGATAGAATCGCGCTGGGGGATAGAATCGCGCTGGAGGATAGAATCGCGCTGGGGGATAGAATCGCGCTGGAGGATAGAATCGCGCTGGAGGATAGAATCGCGACGGGGGGATAGAATCGCGACGGGGGGAGAGAATCGCGACAGGGGGAGAGAATCGCGACGGGGGGATAGAATCGCGCTGGAGAAAGAGGAGGAAAGGTTGTTTGCTTTATTTCGGCTAAACCTGGAAAGGGTTGTTGGCAAAACTACTTAAACATGCACAGTTTTAAAGGAATATATGCCACATGCAATAACAAGGCTGATCTTTTATTTTAGCTATACGTATACTATTTTCTTTCTTCATTTCAGTTTAAGACCGAATGATTGCTGTTACGATCTCTTGTGTTGAACGTGTATAGTTTTACACAAGTGTAGTCACTGCTGATGTTATCAATCACAAAATATTGTATGATTCGCCAAACAGATATGCTAATGACATCACTAACCAGCCTGATATACAAATGACATCCTCTAGTCTAGGCATATGTAATTTGTGTTCATAAACAGCAAGACGTTAGCACTTAAGCAAACCCATAATCAGAATGCAAATGATCATTTTTTTCACAAGCCGTACAGGCAGATAAGTTAAAAGGACATTTTTAAAATGCACATGATAGTTGTAAGTGTGGTTTATGAATCGGAAATATTTATAACAAGAGCACCAGTAGATTCTGTTTCAATTCCTTTACTAAACTCAGTATATATATATACAGTAGAGTAGCTCAGTGAGTAAAGACACTGACTGACACTGAGTTTGTAGCAGGGGAGCCTGGTTCAATTCCACCTTATCTCCCTGTGCCAAAAAGGCACCAAAAAAACATAGATTGTAAGCTCCACGGGGCAGGGACCTGTGCCTGCAAATGTCTCTGTAAAGTACTACGTAAAACTAGCAGCGCTATACAAGAACATGTTATTATTATTATATTCATATCCCTATTCATTAAATGACACTTCTAACAAAACAGACTAGAACACAACAACTAGAATGCATTGATCTTATTCACAAGAACAAGGCCAGAATGATTTTGGTTTATGGTGAATAATTTGGAGCGTAAGAGTGACTGTAAAGAATGTCGTTTGCCTGGGAATAACTACAGTATCTGTTTTAGGTTCTCTTAAAAATCAATAGACTGGATTTAGAACCGACTGTAAACGCTTTGTCACACGCATTCAGCCGTTGGCATGAGCAAAAATGGCTGTCCTGTTCACTACCGCTAAAAGAACATGCGCACCCAATAGTTGCCGGACCTTAAAGCTGCAGTTCAAGCAATATCCTGCATGTGTGTTTTTTTTAATAAATCAGTTCTGTAGTTTTCGGTTTAAAAAACAACAACTTTGAAAGACCAATTTTCTTGCATTCTATTTTAACAAGCAGGCTTGTTCCTATGGCAACCATTTACATTCCCCATATTTAAAGATGTCGCCAAACTTCGCCAATCAATAGACGGAGAACGAATTGACCGGCAGCTATGCAGTTCTTTAGGTAAGTAGAGATTGCCCACATGAAACTATTGAAGTAAAAAAAAAAACCTAAAAAAACAAAACGGGAGCTTGAACTGCAGCTTTAATTACTTTAGTAAATAATTTGTGAGTTAGTAATGTATTCAGAGGTGTTAGAACCTATGGAAAATAGTGCCTAATGGGTTAATCGTTTACTACTCTGCCTCTCCTCACTAACAGATGCAGTGTGGGCACAACGGTCTTCTTGCAAAATATCAAATATTTGAAGCCATGGTGGCAAAACCAACGTTGCGGCTGCAGGTATGCGGCCTTTGTCAAGGCAATGTTTTTGCCACCGTGGCGTAATAACACACACACACACACACATATTAATTTTTTTTTTTGATGTTTGACCATTGTGTCCACCCTTCAGGTGTTTGGACTTGTAACGGTTGTACTTACACAGGTGATCACTGCCATCACAGTCTCCATGGGTAATGAATGCCACATTGTAACTGCCCTTACTGTAAAGAACCCTTTCCTTTGTTGCTGGTGAAATCTCCTTTCCACCAACCTTAAGGGATGGCCCCGGGTCCTTTGTACGCGTTGGCGTTTATTACAGTGAATAAGGCCCTTGTTATGTCACAATATTAAAGACAATCTTATGTACTAGAGCAGCGTGGCTAATCTCCAGTCCTCAAGAACCACCAACAGGACATCCCTGCTTCAGTCAAAATTATCGCGCCACCTGTACTGAATCAGGGATATGCTTAAAACCTGACCTGTTGATGGGCTGGAGTTGAGTATCCATGTACTGGAGCGTAAAAGGATGGGTGTAAAAGCCTTTTTTGACATCCTAATAATTGCAAGCGTGTAATTTCGCTTCCCTGGGTTCTTAGAAAAAGTAGTAAGAATATTTTTGAAAATGAACCCCTTCAGTCTGTAATGCCATTGGCGCACTTGAGTCCCAGGAAGAGACTGCACTTTTAATGTTAATAATAATAATGATACATTTCCTTACATAACAATGCCTTCAATTGCTTAGAATGTCGGTGTTGGTGCCTGAGGCTCGTGAAAGTAAATTGAATCATCCAATGTCACAAGATGCTGACACCAGGTTCGAGTTACCAGTTCCTGTATTTCATATTCCACGGTTTTTAGTGCCAATATTAATAGTGCCTTTCACACCCAATCCTTGTGTATAGAGCCTGTCAGGGAAAAAAGCCCCAAGCACAATAGCCCATTGTATACAGTATATTATACAGCCCACAATGGTGCCATTAAGCCGAATAGCTTAACCGCACTATTACAGTACATCATGTGCTATATATTTACAAATATCATTACAATGGCAGTTACCAGTGACAAATTATAAATAGATTACTTGTAGTACCGACAATCTTTCAATGAATCTAGCTCTTGTGTTGGTAAATTTTATATATATATATATATATATATATATATATATATATATATATTGTTTTGCAATAATGATTTGTGGAGGCTCCGACATTTTAGGAACGATTCTAAATTTAGATTCCAATATAATTTACCGGGTGCCCCGTCCCTTTTAGCAGCATAGATTGGAGTTGCAATAGTTTGCAGTGAGTCTGTTTCTCTGAAGCCTTCGTTCCTGTTTTCTTGCTAATATACTGTATATACGCTGGTCAATGTTAAATGACATGTCCTTTGCGTACTGAACATTGTCCTTTTATTGTTCTTTGCCCGTGATCTGTACGCCGGGTGGAGGCAGTTTGTTAACCCGGTTGTTTCTGGGTGAAATACCAGGCATTGGTTTATTTTTCCTTATCAACTAAATGTGGTAACAGAATAAGTGGAAATAGTTGTTCAAAGAGTTTATTTAGAATTCGGAATGTTGAATAGCCTTAAACAGAGGCTGTGGGATCTATGACCAGTATCAAGGCAAAAGTGGGGCAGTTCTGAGACACATGATCATACCAAATGTAAAAAAAAAAAATCCTATTCTTGTTTTGTCCCCAAATTGAATCACCTGATATTTTTGGGAGTAAGGTTGCATCAAATGAAAAACAATCTCTTTTGGTGCAGATTATGAGAAGCGCCTTAAAATTGGGTGACTTTGTTTCAATAGAGACGCTAACGTCTGACACATCTCCTTATAACCTGTGCATCGTGTAACTCCTCTCTCTTAAATCCTTTTTTTTTTTTTAATACTGCAATCCCAGACCAAAAAACTGGAGCACGACACATTGGCCGGGATTCATCAAAGCAAGATCCGAACTATGGCGCTTGAATCGGCGGCATCTGCCATTGACTTTATTAGCAGTTATCGCCGATTCGGCCACGATAGTGCCGATCATGCGTTGATGTCTCCCGGCCATTGAGAGATAGTAGTGACAACAACAAAAAACCGAAGCTATTTTCTCCAAAATTGCCTTAGCACATAACCCCCAAAGTACCCTATACATTCTGGGGCATAAAACAATGGCACCATATGGGTCATAGAAAAAAAGCGATCAGAAGTAATAAGGTTATTTGATACGTACGAGGCATTATTTCCCCTCTAGTAGGATTACTGACTTTAGTGACGGGCTGGGGGTAGGGATTAGGGAATAATATCTGTGGCACTCATATGAAAGTATACATAGGACTTTGTAGAGTCTTCACTCATTTTAATCCCATCTTTAGCAGAACAACGTTTTCTGGCTGCGAAACTGGGGCAAATAAAATGCAATTGCCCCAGTTTTGTAGGTGGCAGCCGGATATATATCCCGCAGCTAATATGATCTCCGAAATTGCAGCAAAATGTTAGTGCTAAAAAGAAGTACAAGCCTTAATAAAATGAGCGCAAATAATGTTACTACATAGACACCGCCGGCGCCGATATTTGTCAGCGCGAGTTACAACATAACAGAGACATTGAGCCTAAATGTTGCCCACGTCTCAATTGATACAATTTGCATAGAACAGAATGATGCGTATTTTTATTTTATAACTAGTATTAGGAAATATAAATTATTACGTTTAATATTTTTTTATAATAGACATTCTGTGAAAATAACACATTTTGTTAACGTAAATAGTGAAACATCCGTGCTGCGCGCCAATGTTTTCTGTTCAAGCACTTATCGTTTTGCGCTAATAATTCACACCAGTTACAACTTCGCAGACAATTTTGATGCAGGTTTAGCCACGGTATTTATTTGAAGCACAGATATTTAAAACGCATTTTTAAGTGCATAGCATTTAGCTGTGTGCATCCTGCGCGTCCCCTTTGTGCGTCCTGCGCGTCCCCTTTGTGCATCCTGCGCGTCCCCTTTGTGCGTGCCACTATATTTGACAAAAGGCATTTTTGACGCTTGAGAAATAAAAAGTTAGTACATAGGCGCACACAAGCGCAATAAAATGTGTGATTTTCCGAGCGCCAATTTAACGCCACGTTTTCCACTAGAGGCGTTTAGTGCACAGGCCCAAGTGTGACGCAGATGCCCTGAATGGCCGTATGTCATGTTATATTGCTGATCAATATCAGAGTATTATGTATACAGGCTTCCTCTTTTCAAAAAGTGTTTTGGAAAACGTACACTGCCGCGTGTTTGTGAAAGCGCCTGCAAATGTCAGGGTGCTCAGCCAGTGATTGAACTTGATTAGTTTGAAAGGTTAAGCCAAGTTCATGGTATTCATCTTGACTTACTGAGAGCTTCTGTTGGTGAGGGGCATCCATGGCAGACGTTGCTGACAATTCTTGTGCTAAAGGAGTACTTTATTAGCTGTGCTAACTTTTTCTTTGGACTACGGTATACAACAGAATATATTACACGTAGGTGCCAATCCTGCAGCCTGTAAATGACATATTGTTATTGCTAATTACGTAAAAGATACCACCTTCTAGTAAAGAACTCATTTATTTGTGCACAAATACAAAATGGTCTTAAACAGGAGAATGAAGGAATAATTATAGTACACATATTCATTATTAGTAATTCAGCAATTATTGCCATTTTGGGGGGGGGGCATCTCATTCTCTGATGTACATAGCCCCCTTCAGAGGAACCTGTCTACAGTGTTTCCTCGAATGTATATTCTTGTGAAACGCGACGGCATAAAAATAATGTGGGTTATGTGTCAAAGGCTCTCGGCTGCAAACCTGGAGCCAAAAATGGCACCAGATTTCTCTATAATAAAGTCTGATTGATTTAAATCCATTTTGTTACTTTGATAAATATGGTACAGTTTCTGCTCCAGTTTTCCAGCAAGGAGACTTTGATACCAACATGTAGGATTTGTATTGATTTAATTAACATGTACAGTACACGTAAAAGAAATGACCAAAAAGTAACCATATGAACCAAATGTATTAAGCAAAATATATTGAAGCCAGAAATACCATTGTTTTCTTATGGGATGAGCGGGGGGGTTTTGCCGCGGTTTTGCAGTTGGGAGACTGGTCTAAAATTACCTGATTGTATTCGTTCATGGATCGAAATTCATAAATCCCAAGCCCACGTTTCTGTAAAAATGCTAAAAAAATAGCATTAATATTTGCAGTAATACTTGTATCTTGATACATTTTGATTATCAGCACCAAATAGAATTATCTGTAGTAGTACTATAGTGATACAAATGGAAATAGAAACGGGCGATGGCATTGTATTAAATTAACCTAGCATCTTGTTTGTTTTAAGAAAGGCATATTGTCGTTGGTTTTGCTATAGTAAAAGCCTCATACTGTCATCTAAAAACAGAGGTGTTAATTATACCATTTAGAAACAAGTCTGCATTCTAATTGTTTAGAATACTTGTATTGCTTTCAAACCAGTTTAACATGACTGAAGCAGCGGCCCAGTGAGTAAAGACACTGACTGGCACTGAGTTTGAAGCAGGGGAACCTGGTTCAATTCCTGGTGTCGGCTCCTTGTGACCTTGGGCAAGTCACTTTATCTCCCTGTGTCTCAGGCACCAAAAACATAGGTTGTAAGCTCTCTCTGGGCAGGGACGGTGTCTGGAATAATCCTACAGTATGTGCTGCATAATGCGCACGATACGGTAATTGGGGTGTGAGTTGAGTCCCATCGAGAGAAAAGCGCTATATGAAATGGTTATTACAATTATTCACATATAAAGCAGCAGTCCCCATTTATTTTTATAGGGAAGGTTATTTGCCTGAACCAGGGGGGTCCCCTGGAGCTATGTCACAGTCCCCTGACATCCACGAGACCCCCCCCCCCCCACCCCCGGTTACAAAGATGAGTTTTTTTGTTGGGGTGTTATGGCCGCTTGATCACCAATAAAAAGTAACAATGTCATCTCCCGTTTTCTATTGGCCGCCACAGCAAGTCTGACCCTGTCACCATGTTGTATCCATTCTTGCCCGTTATACAAGACTAGTTGTATCTGGGAAACCGGGTTGGATTCCCGGAGGTTTGGGGAATGCAGATCAGCTCTGAGGAACCCCCTAGTCCAAGTAGTATACAAAAAATACCCCCACCCGCCTAATATATATCTATATCGATCAGCACAGGCAGCTGGATACAATCTACCAGGTTAATTTGTATGCCATAAATGAGGCAGATAATGCCGGCATTGGCTCGGCACAAAAAAACCCCAAAGCGCAACCTCTCCTCAAACATGTAAAAATAAAGAAATAACACAGTGCAAATGTAACAAATTGTGACGTCTACTTAAGGGCTGGTGAGAAACCCCCTTCAGCCAGCTGCATCTCCCTTCCACAGTGATATAATACTTGCGCTTAGAGGTTTTATGTTATTTTATTAGGTGTTTTAGGTTTGCGCTTTCTTTCTGCTACACTGGCATTGGCTCGGAGCTGGTGGGTTACAATACATTGATTGTCAAAGTCTCCCGGTTGCAAAGTTGGAGCGAAAATGGGGCAAAAACACATTTGTTTTGGCAGATTCCACGTTTATAAGTTAAAAGGCAATTTCCCTACACTGGGCGAATAAATATAAATAATTTCACACCCTTTTGCCTTCCCCTATTCATCCTATTATACAGTACTTCTTTTTGAAAATCGTAAGTCATTTTTCGTCTACGTAGAAAGTTTCTGCTAAGTCAGGCTGCACCTTTAAAGATAAAGAGCTGAGCAGGCATTTGTATACATTAACGATATCATTAGGGTATACAAAGCTTTGTAAATGTGTATTGCACCAGCTCTTTATTTAATATGTTTATTTACTGTGAATTATCTTTCCATTTAGGCTTATTACACAGTTTTTTTTTTTTTTTATCATTGCAAAATTTGTCGGGTCCTTTGCTTTTACAGAACCGCACAAAATGTGTCGAGTCCGTTTGGATACTCGGTGAAAAGATTTAGGTTTTTATTGTTACCCTTTTTTAAAATAAGTCGGCTTACCCAGTTTCATCCATTTTTTGGATAAGTTGCATCGTGAATATACCAACTCTGTTTACAAATGAACCTAATTCATAATTGTTGCTTTTATGATGTGTCTTCAGGTACAGTGGGTCAGTTGTTCTGATATACCAATATATTAAGTTTAATGCTTCACTAATGAACTTCATCTCTGACAGCCGCTATTATGAAACAATTTACATGCATTTTTTTTGCTTACAAAACTGTGCAAATTAAAGTTATTGGTTGACTGCTGTCTTTAGAAATGCCTTTTACTTCCACCATTCATTTTGATAATAAAATAAAGAATATTCATCACACATTTATACCAAGCAGTACCAACATTTTGCTTTATTTAGTAGACGTTTTCTACTTTTGACTCTGAAAGGTTAGGAGTTCTAGCCGACTTCATATATGTATATATATATATATATATGTATATATATATATATATATATATATATATATGTATATATATATATATATATATATATATATATATATATATATATATATATATATATATATATATATATATATATATGTGCTTTATATATATATATATATATATATATATATATATATGTGCTTTATATATATATATATATATATATGTGCTTTACAAATGCTTAGTCCAGTGAGGCAGTAATAATTTGCTGGCTCGTCAAATTAATGAAGTCATTAAAAAATAAAAGCATCATGTAATCACAGACTAGTCCAGATGACAGAATTTGGGCAAAACTGCATCGAACTCAAAGAAAATGAAAAAAAAAGCTTGCACTTAAAACAGAAAAACTTCTTTTGATGCTATTATCCACCAGTTTCCAGAAATGCTTGTCTGCTTCCCAATGACACAGATTAGTTGTAGGCTGTGACACCTTTTAGAGCATCAACATTAGGATTCTTCATACTGTCGATGGAATTATAGTGTACAGAGCTTGTGAAACCTCATAGGTTTATACTGTGCAAATAACACTTATCCGGAGAAGAAACCTATGGGGATTTAAAAGCGCTCTACACTATGGGGATCGGATCGACCAACTCAGAGCTTTGAGAATAAACCCCTACTGCACCGACACACTTTATTCGAGCAAATACCCGGTATGTACCTGGCAGATACCTGGAATGCGCCACTCCTCACCTCTAACAAGCCCCGTTGTATTTGCCTTCCCAGCCTGGGTTCATGCCTGGCTGATGGGCGGCTGATCTGT
>NW_027456266.1:0-22677 GCF_040206685.1 Ascaphus truei | reverse complement strand
CATATTCAAGATGGCGCCCCTAGCACCCGCTCCCGTCGGAGCTCCGGCGAGGCACTCATCACCTCAGCGCCCCCCCACACTTCCTCCAGCCCCATCGGAGCCGCATTAACGCCACCGCGCCACCCGGCGTCCACCCTGGCAACGGAGATGAGCGGATGTGAGGGGGACTAAGGAAAACCTAAGGGGAACCTGGGCCACCCATATACATACATACATACATATATATATATATATATATATAACTAACACAAACAAAGAGTAGTGTATAAGTGTGTAGTGAAATAAGGTGTTAATAAGCATATGTGCATAAATATAATCAATAACAATAATTTAAAATAAAGTAAATAATAGTTGTAACACCAAGGTGAATATATAAAAAAATATATATATAAACCAAACACGTGAAATGAAGATGACAAGTCCAGATCAGGAACCAGTCTGTATGGGAAGGCAAAGCTTCTTGATATGATCTTGCCTGATCACAGAAATCTACAAAAAACAAAAAGACAGAAGCGCCAGCTCCATAGCATAATACTGTAATACGGAAGGATTCTTTAATAAAACAGAGAATGGTCACAGTTGCCCTATCCCCTATCTCTCGTGGCGCCGCCATTGCTGTGAAGTCATTTGATTCCCAGCAGCTTCATCATCCGGCTGCTTTCACTGAGAGTCCAGTGTGGTATATCCCTCAGCACTACAGGAGGACACTGTACCTTATGCTCCACTGGCTGGTGGGATCATCTTGGTGTATTTATCATCTTTACATCTAAGGGGCATTATGTGGACTGTTTTTCTCCGTTGATTAACCACTTCATCACCTATTGGTCCTGGCCACCTGTCTGTCATATCCATCTGCGCTGACCCGCTGCTGTTTACAGATTGTCTCAACTGATTGTGTTTTTACCCACATTGTGAGTATATGCTGTGGAGCTGGCGCTTCTGTCTTTTTATATATATATCCACGCTCCTCACGTTATTCGCGTCATCAGACGGCGACGACTAAGGCACGGGTCTCCAGGTTGTTCCTACTCGGGCTCCTAGTCATCAGACTCTGTACTATTAAGCAGATTTTCTGTGGGAACTAAGTATCCTCTGCACTGACTGCATCCTATTCCAATGTGAAGTTCAGACAGGACACTGATTTTTACACTGCTGCAGCTTACCATCATCTTTTTTTAGCCCTCAATATCATATGCACATTACACTGTTTTTCTATTTTACAGCATATATTTTTCAGCTATTCTGCATTGCCTGTTATTTATTTTTACAGCAGGATCTAGACATAGTGATGTCCTTTTCAACTGTATAGCAACAGCTTATGTGTGCATATTCATACTGTAGCAGGATTTGTTGTCATGGGTCTTTGCCTTAGCTAGGTCTTGGTATCAGCATTCTCAATTGAGCAGCTTTTTCCTTGTTGACCGGCCGGTCTACAGAAGGGAGGCTTTATTTGAGCCTGACCATTCTGATATTATGTGTCATTTGATTATTATTTTGCTTATAAATTTCTGGCTTTAGCTTCGGTTCCCACTATTATTACAGGTTGCATGTGTCTGTTTTTCCATACTTTTTGAGGTGCGAGAGAGTGATTTTATTATGTTTGTATGTTATGTTATGTGTCATTAATAAATTTGTTATACTTGTTTACACCAGAGTGCTTTGCGTGGGATACTTTGATTCTATTTTTGTTTATACATATATACTAGCTGAGAGACCAGGCGTTGCCCGGGATGTAATGTTTGCGCTCCTCTCTCTCTTCCCCTGTCTCCCCCCTCTCTGTTTGTCCCCCGCTCACATCAATCCAGTACCCCTCCCTCCTTTACAGCTCCGTGAGTGTGTGTGTGTGTGTCAGTCATTGTGTGTGCGTCAGTCAGTCACTGTGTGTGTGTGTGTGTGTGCGTGCATCAGTCAGTCTGACGCACAAACACAAACACACACACAGACTGACTGACTGACTGACTGACACACACACAGTCAGTGTGTGCGTGTGTGTGTGCCTCAGTCAGTGTGTGCGTGTGTGCGCCTCAGTCAGTGTGTGCGTGTGTGTGTCAGTCAGTGTGTGTCAGTCAGTGTGTGTGTGTGTCAGTCAGTGTGTCAGTCAGTGTGTGTTTGTGTGAGTCAGTGTGTGTGTCAGTCAGTGTGTGTGTGTGTCAGTGTGTGTGTGTGTGTCAGTCAGTGTGTGTGTGTCAGTCAGTGTGTGTGTGTCAGTCAGTGTGTGTGTGCGCGTCAGTGTGTGTGTGTGCGTGACAGTTTGTGTGTGTGTGCGCATCAGTCAGTGTGTGTGTGTGTGCGTCAGTTAGTCAGTGTGTGTGTGTGTGTGTGTGTCAGTCAGTGTGTGTGCATCAGTCAGTGTGTGTATGTGCGTCAGTCAGGGTGTGTGTGTGTGCGTGCGTCAGTCAGGGTGTGTGTGTGTGTGCGTGCGTCAGTCAGGGTGTGCGTGCAGCTGTTAGGGGTTGTGTGCGTGCGGCTGTCAGGGGTTCTGTGCGTGCGGCTGTCAGGGTGTGTGCGTGCGTGCGCCAGTCCGTGTGTGTGTGTGCGTGCGACAGTCAGTGTGTGTGTGTGTGTGCGTCAGTCAGTGTGTGTGTGTGTGCAAGCGTCACTCAGTGTGTGTGTGCGTCAGTCAGGGTGTGTGTGCATGCGTCAGTCAGGGGGTGTGTGCGTGCGTCAGTAAGGGGGTGTGTGCGTGCGTCAGTAAGGGGGTGTGTGCGTGCGTCAGTCAGGGGGTGTGTGCGTGCGTCAGTCAGGGGGTGTGTGCGTGCGCGTGGCAGGCAGTCGGTGTGTGTGCACATCAATCACTCTGTGTGTGTGCGCGTCAGTAAGGGGTTGTGTGTGTGCGCGTGGCAGTCAGTCAGTGCTTGTGTGTGCGTCAGTCAGTGTGTGTGTGTGTGTCAGTCAGTATGTGTGTCTCAGGTGTGTGCGTTAGTCAGTCAGTGTGTGTCAGCCAGTCAGTGTGTGTGTGTGCGCGCGTGTCAGGCAGTCAGTGTGCGTCAGTCAGTATGTGTGTCTCAGGCACTCTATGTGTGCGCGCGTCAGTCAGTGTGTGTGCGCGTCAGTCAGTGTGTGGGTGTGTCAGTCAGTGTGTGTGTCAGTGTGCGTGTCAGTCAGTGTGTGGTGTGGGTGTGTCAGTCAGTGTGTGGTGTGTGTGTGTGTGTCAGTCAGTGTGTGTGTGTCAGTCAGTCAGTCTGTGTGTGTTTCAGACAGGCAGTTAGTGTGTCAATCAGTTTGTTGTTGTTGTGTGCCCCCCCCCCCTCTGCTTTTTCCTCTGCCCTGCTGCGAAGGGGGGGGGGGGTTTGAGGGGAGGTGAAGGGGGGAATGGTGGTGGTACCTGCTTGTGCCAGCCGGTGCTCCCGGCCGCGGGGGGGGGGGGGGGGGGAGGGTTTGGGATGTTACCTCCTTGCGCCACCCGGTGCTCCCGGCCGCGGGGGGATGTTGTGGGGGGGGGGGGGGGGAGGTTACCTCCTTGCGCCACCCGGGATGTTAGCTGCTTGCTGGCGCTCCCGGCGGTAATACGGGGCCCGAGGAGAAGAGCCGAGTGGGCAGGCGGCGGCGTGTGAGAGGCGGCGTGAGTTTTGCTGGCGGCGTGTAGATAGGTGAGGTGGAGGAGGCTTGGCGCCGAAGAGGCTGGGGTTTGCGGTGAGGGGGCGTGGGGGGTTTGCGGTGAGGGGAGGCTGGGGTTTGCGGTGAGGGGGGGTTTGCGGTGAGGGGGGTGGGGGGTTTGCGGTGAGGGGAGGCTGGGGTTTGTGGTGAGGGGGGCACAGGGGTGTGTGTGAGACACTGTTAGCCCACACCGGCCAATGATAGGTGTGCGGGGGCGGGCGGGCCAAGGGACCCATCTCATTGGCCTGTGGCGGAGTGACGGGCCAAAGGTCCAATGCGATTGCCCCTAGGGACAGGGAGACACAGGACAAACAGACACGTATACAACGGTTTGAGAAATATATATATAGATATATATATATATAAAATCAAAAACGAATTGACGATACCGTTCTGTGGCTAACGAAATGCTTTTATTTGTGTGACTTTCGAAATACACTGATCCATTCTTCCGGCAGTGTTACAATGGATAAAGCAAGAAAGGGTTTTACTTAAAAACCATCCTGGAATGTATCTGACTGAAACCAATCCCTCTCCATGTGCAGTATGCGATTTATGACTTAAGGTGTTAAATGGTCCCTGAATGTTAGTGATGTAAGAGTTTGTGTTTTAAGTAAAACCCTTTCTTGCTTTATTCATTGTAACACCACCGGAAGAAGAGATCAGTGTATATCGAAAGCGCGCACAAATAAAAGCATTTAGTTAGCCACAGAACGGTATCGTCTATTAGTTTTTGATTATTACGCTCAGCTAATAAGGCTACATACATATATACATATATGTCCACCCAATTGCATATAGCAAATAAAAAGATCACTTGTGAGCACATTCACATGTCTTAAACAGGTCTGCAACCCTGCCTTTCACCATTATCCCCAGCAGAACTTAAAATGTGATGGTAAACCCTAGTCTTGAAAAATGCAAACCCAGCAGTACAACCAACTTCACACTGATGATACCCATTAAAGGTTGAAACATGTCTGTGAATGGTTTCTCTGGCTTTGCATCTGATTCCCATGCTGTGCTTTAAAGCTGTGTGAACAGCGAGCATTAGCTTATATGGGCTCCATGTAACAATGGTTTTTCAGGCAAAAGGTGACACAGTATGCTCATTTGCATGTCATTTCCCAGAATCCCTGCTGCAGTGGAAGCACTGTATGCTGGGGATAATGGTGAAAGGCAGGGTGGCAGACCTGCGTAAGACATGTGAATGTGCTCACAAGTGATCTTTTTATTTGCTATATACATATATATATATATACATATGATATATATATACATATATATATACATGCATACACACACACACACACTTTTTTTTAATACGCTCAAGAGGGTTTAAACTGAAATAGAATAAATGATTTACATATCAGAAATCTTCATATTTTAGAAAATGTTACAACGTAAAAAACGTAACTAAGGGACATTAAATGAAAGATTAAGTCTCCAACAAGACACACAATGTAAATAAGTAATACATCTTAAACCACAATGATTGTTAAGTGGATAAAACATCATTCTAAAAACTCTTGTCAATTATTAAAATAGAAATAAGTAGCGAGGAGAACAAAGAATGTCCTTGGAGTCTTTAGCAAATAGCTCTGCTAGTTCATTTCTTTAATACAACGCTCTATGCATTTGGCTTGATAGTTCTTCACTAGCCATAAAAATTAATGAAGTTCTGCAACTCAACACTATAAAGAAGTTGCAGGCATAGACAACCCACTACACTGTGAAATGTTTTCCAAGTGCAGTGTTTTTATTAGATACAGAGAAGTAATTTCACAGGAGCTAAATTCCAAATCAACTACAGTGCCCAGTAAAAATTGGTAATGATGTCAGACGTCTATGCAATGGCAACATGACACGCACCGTGAAAGTTCATACGAGACACTGAAAAAAATATATATACATTTTTTTTTACCAATACTCTATTGGTAAAGAGTTTATTTCCCCACTAAGCTATATTTCTAAAATACAACAAATTGACAGTAATTTATATGTTATATATTATAGTATATTTTTATTAATTATATTATATATGTATATTATGTATAATTATAAAATATATGACTATCAACACACACAAATATCTTCATTAAATTTGACGCTCACACTAGGTATAGCTCTCTATATGATAACTCTCTATACTCCTCTGCAGAAGAAAAAGATCTTGTTTTGATGAAACAGGAATTTGGGGTAATGTTGCGTTATGCACTTACATGGCAAATTCATTAATGCACAAAAAATACACAGACACACTAAGAAATTACAATTCTTAATAATTTGCGTATATATGTATAATAGAAAATATTTAGGTCTTACCTGCAGACGGTCTACATGGACTTTCACGCCCGCAACATTCCCCTTTTTAAATGAAGCCAACATGTCCAAGATTGGATTAAATCTGCTTCCCCTACAGGATTAAAAAAAAACAAGGAGAGTGGTTCTAAATACTTATTCATTATCCTGCAATGCCGATTTTGTTGACTAAACAGCATACTGTACCTGATGTTATCTTCACGAATGAGCACGAGAAACAAGGGGCGTCCGTTCATTTTCCAATACTGCTTAATGAACTGCAAAGCATTCTACAGAACAATAATATACAGCTCGTTATATTTAGCAAGCAATGCAGAATGCTAAATTAGAATGAAAATGAATGGTTAAAAACTAAGGATTGTTGTTAATGACCTGAATCATGAATAATCACTTACCCCTTTAATACAACCATTCGCAAAGTCTTAACTCTGTGCTGATTACAGTGAGACATTGCAATGCAAATATTACATGCAACAGGTTTTTGTAGTTATATTTTATTAGGAACTTAATTTACTAAATGAATCACTGTTATTGCATTGCGAATCTTTGTTAAATTCTCACAAAACTAGTACTTGGAAAGCAGAATAAAAGTAATACAGCTGAACCCCGTTATAACACGATTTCCTGCATGGCAGGGTATAATTTATAAATTAGTATTTTATATAATAATACATAAATAAAATTATAAATTATACATTATAATTAAAATAAAATAATAATTTTACCATACCCTGCAGGAATCGAACCCATGACACTTCATACACTGTTAGGGATTCTCTACCACTACACCATAGGATGTGTCATTGGACTCACTTAACTTATTATCAAACTTAACTTGTGCTGCCTTTCAGTAACGTGTACTAGAAGGTACATTTGATAATAGAGTACGTGAACGCAGCCTGATGAAGCAGGGAGAGAGTAGAGAGCTGCGGCTGCCATTTTGCTAAAAAAAAAAACCTTGATGTTTTTAAATCGGGAGCCACACTAAGACCGCGTTATAAGCGGATCAGCGTTGTAGTGGATCGCGCTATAACGGGGTTGAGCTGTACATGTATAGTTCATATGGTGGTGGTGGTGGTGGTGGTGGTGGTGGTGGTGGTGGTGTTTCCAAAGCATTTTTATAACTGCCCCTATATACATTTCAAAAGCAATTATAAAACAAATAGCAGTGTAGTTGTTGGAAAGCTGTTTTCACTTTTATATAATTGACGTTAACACGCACACTTCACTGATGCACTGTTCTGCTAGTTTTGAAACCCCCAACAATATTCTTATCCTTGGATTTATATTAGAGTATCCTTTCTATCCAACTAAAGCTTGGGTTTTCAACTCCAGTCCTCAAGGGCCACCAACATGTCAGGTTTTAAGGCTATCCCTGCTTCAGCACAGGTGGCTCAGTCTCCTAAGCCACTGATTGAGCCACCTATGCTGAAGCAGGGATATTAAGAAGGGATATCAAGCAGCACCTTTGTCTTCAGAACCCCCTTTAAAATTGTTTTTTTAAAGTTTGACTTGATAAGACTTACTGTATACTGTTATCTTTAAGGACATTGAGACATTGATCACCTGTTGCTGCCAATACATTACCTTCTTTTTGTATTTTTAATATTTTAATTTGAGAATAAAAATTATTTTTAAATCGTTAAAATATAAAAATAAAAAGACTGTACAGTATCCTGGTTCTTTAGCACATGAATCTGAAACCTATAACTGTATATATATATATATTACAAAACAAATAAACAACATATATACCTGAATGTCATCAATCAGAAGCATCACATCCTGAGACATATAGAAGTCACTTAAATCAAACACAATTGGGTAGCAAACTACAGTCTTCCCGAGAATGCGATAAATCTGTTGAAGAAAAATGTATGTTGTCATTCGCTTTGAACGCCGGTGACACCGCTGAAAACTGCCACCAATAACAGATGAAAATGATTGTGCGTGTCCTAAACGGACATGAAACAAATACAGAAACAACCTTGTCAGCGACCTCTTCCCTACATCATCAGAATGGAGCTTTGTAAAATGAGCACATTGTTTCTGTCATCTGGTAGTACATATGCTATCGTCACCATAAAGTTTCTGTTTCCAAGGCTCAGAAAATCATGGGCTTGGTTAAGTAAACATCTTATAAAAAAATAACTTCATGCTATATTTACCAAGTAGTGATATTCCATAAGACACCTTAGAACAGTGGTGCTTAAACTTGGTCCTCAAGGGCTACTAACAGGCCAGGTTTTTAGGATAACACTGCTTTAGCACGTGCCCCAATCAGTGGCTCAGTCATTTTGACTGAACCACCTGTGCTGAAGCACGGATATCTTTAAAACCTGGCCTGTGTGTGGCCCTTGAGGATGGAGTTTGAGCACCACTGCCTTAGGCTGCGTCCATAGAAGGACAAGCAGCGCTGAGCCGTGCGGACGCTCCGCGCTGAGCCCCTGCATCCTCAATGAGGATGCCTTGAGAGGGGGCTCACGCGAGTGTCCGCAGGCGTGTGGAGGCTTTGGAGTTTTCAGGAGAGCGCCAAGCTGTTTTTCAGCGCGCTGTCGGCTGAAAACATCCAATCAGCCTTAAGCAGCGTCAACGTCATGGCGCCGTGACGTCGGCGCAGTGACATTGACGTCAGTGCGTCGCGGGTGATTGGCCCAGCGACGTCACTGCCCCGCCTCCAACCACTTCCCCCCGGCTCCCTTCACGCACGCTGGCTCGCCTGTAAGTCCGTGGAATCGCGCTGACTTAAGCAGGCGAGCCTCAGCGTTAGCGCGCCTCCGCTCTCCTCACCCCTCTATGGCCCGGGCCTTAGTCTATTCACTTAAATGGACTTCAAGATGTCTTACAGTGCAGAATGGTGTATTTTGGAGTAGAACTGCTTAGTAAACATGATGCACAATGTTTGTACTGTATATACTGTACATTGTGCATCTTAAAGCTGTCGTTTTAAAATATAGCAGTGTAGTCCAGCAATATTATGTGACTGGGCAGTTACTAGTGCACTGCTAGAGAGCGGTGCTCAAAAGTCATAGCCTATCAGAAGGGGGAGGGGCTGTCACTTTGGAAAAGCTTCCTACATTAGAAACATTAAAGCTGCAGTTCAGTCAATATCCTGCATGTGTGTTTTTTTTTAATAAATCAGTTCTGTAGTAAGAAAAAATACTTTTAGCATTTTCTGTTTTTAAAAAAACAACTTTGAAAGACCAATTTTCTTGTATTCTATTTAAACAGCCATTTGCTAAGGCACCGCCCCTTCATGTCCTGTCACAAGCCCTGGCACACCCCTTTGTCAGCCCTGCCCTCCCTCTAGTACATGTCAGTGCAGGAGTGCTCATGAATATTCATGAGCTTCCACTGACAGACAGAAGCAGAAGAAAAACAGATCCCTTCACTAATGATGTCACCAAATTTCGCCTATCAATACATGGAGAACGAATGGACCTGCAGCTATACAGTTCTTTAGGTAATTAGAGATTGCACACATGAAACTATTGAAGTAAAAAAATAAATAAAGAAAATTAAAAAAAAGCCTGAACTGCAGCTTTAAATGCTACAAGTATTTTCTTATAGTACTGAACTGAATTATTAAAATAATAAAAAATAAACACATAGGATATTGCTTGAACTGCTGCTTTAAATGTGTAATTAAAATATAGTAACAGTATTGCTTTCCTTTCAATTACATGGCTAAGAAATAAACAAAAAAAAAACACAACAAAACAGGAGTTTTCCAGAAATGCGAGCTTAGCCTGCCATTAACCCTTTGAGTGCCAGCTGACAGACACCGCATGCCAGGGTCTGGTATCCAGGGGCCCTATAATGTACTCATGACTGCCATCCTCATGTCAGTCTTTGGAGTTATTGGAGAGGAGGTGGAGAGGAGGCCAGGACTATTAATCCTACATTCTATGTACATTGGTCCCGTATTTCTTTTGTTCACTTTTATTGCTGGTTCTTCTATAGTTGAAAGAATCTATTTAATACTCTCTTTTTCCAGTTATTTTTATTGAACAGGGAGAGTGTACAGCATAATAAATACAGCATAATGAAACCATCCAGATAATGAAGATTAAGGGAATATTCATCCAATTAGAAAAAAAATATTTAAAAAATCCCAAATTTGACCCTGCCACTTGTTATAATAAACTACACTCACATCTTCTCTCTACCTCCATTGGTCTTCATTGGTTTTCAAGGATGTTATAGAGGTAACCGAGTAGATGCTGGCACAACAAAACTCTCCACCTCCTCTGCTCCATGTTACCCAATGACTGATAACTCCCTCCTGGCAGGCTCCAACATTTCTAGCTAACCAACACTCTGTGCATTATGATATCACTGATGAACACGTGACCTCATGAAGCTGTGGTCAGCTGCCTACATAGTCTAAGGCAGAAAGAGGTTTATGGAGAGGAGCCCAGCCAGCAGCCAGGAAACTGGATGCATAGCTTATAAGCAGTATGAAAGTGCACACTTTCAATTTTAGTATCTAAGTGGCAAGTTAAGAGACTTCCTGTACAGACACAGGAGGGTAATGCAGGTACCTGGCCAAGATTAGAGGACTTGAAGGTTAGGGGAGGCGGTGCTTGGCAGATACTGAGAGTAAGGGGGTTAGTGAGGAAAATAGGTATTTCGCAAAACCCAGAAGACAAGAAATCAAAGTTGAGATGCACAGTAGGGAGGAGCAGAGGAGTGTAGAGCTGTGAAGTTAAGGCGAAGAACTTTGTACGTACAGATGCAGCGGCCGTTATTCGAACACTTCACGCGGTGTATACCTCAGAATAACCATGTGATGGCGCACATTTTCTTCCAACTGTAGCGCCTTAAGAGGCGAGTGCAGAAAATGGCATTTTAGTGTTCTGGTTTTTAAACACCTGAAATTGACACAGTAGCACAGTACTGTACACATTACAATTCATTCATTTCATTGCACACAAAGAAAAAGAATCCATGAAATTCAAACAAAGCAACCACAATAAAGACGTGTGCCTGGTGTGATTGGCCGCGTTAATGCCGCATGGAGTACAGCAGCGCACACGAAAACGGCTCCATAATTTGTTCGAATAACGGCCGCTGCATCTGTAATACTGATATGATGAACCTGGTAGGTTAAAAGGACAGAATTTCTCTGAGATACTCTGACACATTCTAGTAGACTTACCTTTGATGTCCCAAGGCAACCAATTGGTCTGTCAGGTCTTCCAGAGAGTCCTAGCTTATCATTGATTCCCAAATGAAGGTAAGCCTGCAATGCATAAACATATTATTAAACACATTATAATTGTAAGCAACTTACACTTCTCTTACATCATATACGTGGGTATATTTTTTTACATTGCCTTGCCCTTTACTCCCTCTTCATCCAGTTACTTGAGTGTAAGACCCACCAGCAATTTTTGCATTTCAGAAATACAGAGTAGTCTTGACAAAGTAATGTTTTTCAGGAGTCTTAAAAATGGCAACTATTACAAATTGCTTTATTATTATTAACTCAACCCTTAAGATTGAAATGTTTCTGGTATTTCTGAAGCAATCTTTCCTCTGTTAGGCCTTGTCCCCAGTGATCGCGACGCATGCGCAGCACGAACAAAGAGACGGCCCTCTATGGTGCAGGCCACGGTCCATGCGTGCATGCTCAAAGCGCGATGGTACGACCACATTTCCAAAAGACAAGAAATGTGTCTTTTGGTGCGGCGGCCGACCAATGGCTACATCACGGTGGCGGTTCAGCCAAAGAGGGCGAACCAGCCACGTGACATCATGGACACGCCCCCCATTGCAAGCAATCCGAAGTCCACTGATCGCTGCAGAAACGCGTGGACATGCCGCCAGGCACGCGCACGCGCACTGACTGTGGTCGTCGCCTTAGTAATGAAGCTACTAACTAGCGGTATATATACCATACACCTGTATATATATTCACTGCAAAACCTGCTCTTGCTATTTGAGCCAAATTTGAA
The DNA here is from genome assembly GCF_040206685.1 of Ascaphus truei. Classification (NCBI taxonomy): domain Eukaryota; kingdom Metazoa; phylum Chordata; class Amphibia; order Anura; family Ascaphidae; genus Ascaphus; species Ascaphus truei. Next base: position 10,798 of record NW_027456266.1, on the reverse strand, counting down.
CAGTTATTAAAGTCTGAGGTTATGTAGCACGTATTCAAATTATAGAGAAAGTGTTATATGGGTGACTGCTATTTCTGATCCAATTTAACTTGGTAAATCAGTGGTTTGAGAGACTGTTTAAAATTAGCATTCTGACAGTTTAGACTAGCAATAGAAATTAAAAGGAATAGCACAAACAGCTATTGTACCAATTGCTAGAATCAAACAGCTGAGCGTATTTAGGCTGTAATGATGCAGGGTATAAAGATAGACTGCAGAGAGACATGTGATATAACCTCAGAAGAAGTCGATACACAGACGAAACGCGTTGGGCATTTTGGACTGCAGAGGCCACCATACCCACTCCACCAGGAACCAGAGCGGCTGACACGAGCGGGACGCGAGTGAGAGACGCAGAACGGGGAAGCCATGCACACAGTTATACATACAGCAAAGAGCTGAGCCTGGAGTCGAGTAGGTTTGGAGAGCGCCCAAAGCCACTCTCTGCTTTTGACCAGCGGGGAAAGTGTGAGTGTCCCTTTCCCCCATGTGTTGTTTGTCAATGAAAGTAAAATGTTAATGCCCCATATTGCATGCATCTGTACTTTTTTTTTTTTGGTTAAGGAACCATATCATTATATTGTGACATTTTGAGGAGCCCCAACCCTCTCTAAGAGGTTTGATGCATTGTCAGGAATCCAAAACCTCTCTAATAGCGCATCTGAGATCAGATGCATTGTAAGGCACGCCAACCCATGGTTAGTCAAACGGATAAACATAAGTAGCTGATATACTAAAATTGAGTGGACATGGAGAAAAGGGAAATATATATTTTTTTCCCGGGATGCAGATGAGTAAAACTTAATTTAAGGGCAATTGAATTTCTCTGTGAAACCAATTATATGAATGAATTCTTTAAAAGATTAAAAATACCTATTTGAGATGCATCAAATTATCATTATAATATATATCATTATCTATCATTATCATATACATAAAATCATTATGTATTATATAAAGGAAAAAAGTGCTGAAACATTAGTACATACCAATTTTTTTTATTATTATTTTTGTGGTATGTGCAATGCATATGTTGAAGCATCTGAAAAATGAGCACTATTGTATAATGAAGCAATCTTGCCATGACTGCTGCTTCAAAAGCAAAGCTATAGCAATTATTTCTCGTTCTTAGTTCAGTTTCCAAGTCTTATTGGATTTACCACTGATTGTTAGGGAATATTTATTTCTTTAGGCTACACGATGAAATCTTAACAAGTAGGCAGTGGGAGTTAAAAAGGTAGATTAAATGCACTGCTTCAGGGATTCAATCAAGTACACAAGTTATTTGTTTGTCAGCGTTTGCAAACAAAGCTGTTTTGGAGAAACATTTTCAGTACAGAAACCCACATGGAGAATGTATTTGAGCTATAAAGGTATCTTTACTTATGGGCTCTAACCAGTGAAAAAGAAATTCTCCTGAAAACATCAAGAAGACCGAGGCGTAACCTAGAGGTGATAAGGATGGCCGTATTATGGGAGGCTTCCGCCCTGGTGCAGTAAGGTTACAAACTGATGAGTAATGGGAGAAGAGATCGCACCATTAGCCTTCTTTGGGCAAAGCAGAAGTTACAATGGCTACATTTACTACTAAGGGGTGCTATCCCATAAGACACCTTATAACTCATTCAAATAAATGTGCTGTAATGTGTCTTCCAGCATTGGAAGGGGTCTTGTGGAATAGCACTGCTTAGTAAATGTGACCCACTATGTACAAACAAATATGTGTGTGTGTATGTGTGTATGAGTGTGTGTGTATGTATGTATGTATGTATGTATGTATGTATGTATGTATGTATGTATGTATGTATGTGTGTATGTGTGTATGTATGTATGTATGTATGTATGTGTGTGTGTATGTATGTATGTATGTATGTGTGTATGTGTGTATGTATGTATGTATGTGTGTATGTATGTATGTATGTATGTATGTATGTATGTGTGTATGTATGTGTGTGTGTGTGTATGTATGTGTGTATGTATGTATGTATGTATGTATGTGTGTATGTATGTGTGTGTGTGTGTATGTATGTGTGTATGTATGTATGTATGTATGTATGTATGTATGTATGTATGTATGTGTGTATGTATGTATGTATGTATGTACAGTGTTCGACAAACCCAGTCACCAGGTCGCACCTGGTGACTGGATATTGTCGGCTGGCGACTTACAATTCCCCTGCTCGAAGAAGGGAGAAGAAAAAAAATCTCCCTGCCTGATTGGCTCGCGCTCGCTGCCAGGACTTTTTTTTCCCTTTCCCTTTTCTGTTTGTGGGCAGCCAGGCCCGTCCTGCCTTTTCTACAGAGAGGTAAGTACAGTATCATGCCCTCATGTGTGTGCGCGTTTATTGTCTGCCCCTCCGTCCTGTGGCGGCTGCTCACGCCGTGTCCCGCCTTCGGTCCCCGTGGTTTCCTGCCAGGAGCGGGAGGTGCGGCCGCCGGAGCGCATGGTGCGACCGCCGGAGAGCATGGTGCGGTCGCCGGAGCGGGAGGTGCTAGTGGGGGTGCGCCTGCTTGAGGGGCGGGGTGCGCCTGCTGGAGGGGGGGAGGGCGGCAATGCGTTTCCCTTGCGTCCCGGTGCTCCCCTGCCTCCCATGGGTAAACCGTCTGGGTTGCGGGAGATGGGCTCAGGGGGGAGGGGGGCCGGCTTTCGGCGCGTGGCTGACCTCTATTTGTGCTTTCAATCTGTGTGTGTGTGTGTGAGAGAGAGAGTGAGAGATTGTGTGTGTGAGTGAGTGTGTGTGAGAGTGTGAGAGTGTGTGTGTGTGTGAGTGTGTGTGTGAGTGAGAGAGTGTGTGTGTGTGAGAGAGAGAGTGTGTGTGTGTGAGTGTGTGAGAGTGAGTGTGAGAGAGTGAGTGTGAGTGAGTGAGAGTGTGTGCGTGCGCGAAAGTGCGTGAGTGTATATATGTGTGTGTGACACCAGAAGTACCCACCCAGTCAAAGGTCAGTCAGTCACCTACCTAGTCAGTTAAGTCAGTCAGTCACCCACCCACACACCCAGTCAGTCACCCACCCACCCATTCAGTCAGTCAGTCACCCACCCACCCATTCAGTCACCCACCCACCCATTCAGTCACCCACCCACCCAGTCAGTCACCCACCCACCCATTCAGTCAGTCAGTCAATTCAGTCAGTCACCCACCCAGTCAGTCAGTCACCCATTCAGTCAGTCACCCATTCAGTCAGTCACCCACCCAGTCAGTCACCCACCCACCCAGTCAGTCAGCCACCCAGTCAGCCAGTCCGTCAGTCCGTCAGTCAGCCACCCAGTCCGTCAGTCAGCCACCCAGTCCGTCAGTCAGCCACCCAGTCCGTCAGTCAGCCACCCAGTCCGTCAGTCAGCCACCCAGTCCGTCAGTCAGCCACCCAGTCAGTCCGTCAGCCACCCAGTCAGTCCGTCAGCCACCCAGTCAGTCCGTCAGCCACCCAGTCAGTCCGTCAGCCACCCAGTCAGTCCGTCAGCCACCCAGTCAGTCCGTCAGCCACCCAGTCAGTCCGTCAGCCACCCAGTCAGTCCGTCAGCCACCCAGTCAGTCCGTCAGCCACCCAGTCAGTCCGTCAGCCACCCAGTCAGTCCGTCAGCCACCCAGTCAGTCCGTCAGCCACCCAGTCAGTCCATCAGACACCCAGTCAGTCCGTCACCCACCCAGTCAGCCATTCACCCAGTCAGTCACCCACCCAGTCACCCACCCAGTCAGTCAGTCACCCACCCAGTCACCTACCCCGTTAGTCACCCACCCAGTCAGTCAGTCACCCACCCACCCAGTCAGTCACCCATTCACCCAGTCAGTCACCCATTCCCCCAGTCGCTCACCCAGTCAGTCACTCACCCACCCAGTCACTTACCCACCCAGTCAGTCACCCACCCAGTCTGTCACCCACCTAGTCAGTCAGTCACCCACCCAGTTAGTCAGTCACTCACCCACCCAGTCACTCACCCACCCAGTCAAGTCACCTTCCCACCCAGTCAAGTCACCTTCCCACCCAGTCAAGTCACCTTCCCAGTCAGTCAGTCACCCAGTCAGTCACCCATCCAGTCAGTCATATATATATTATATATAAATAAAATTGAAAGTTTGGTTGTGTGCGAGTTTGTGCACACGCTGTGATTGGCCTGCAGGGTGGGGTGACGTCAGCAACACGGCTACGCATGCCCTCACAGCCTCCTCACACCGCGTGAGAGCCACACGCCGTGCACCCATACCGTCCTGACCTGCCTCAGCCAAAGCCGCCTCACCTCCACCCGCCACCCCCTCGCCCAAACTACTACCAGCACACCATAGCCAAACCCGGCGCTTCTCACCTCTCCGCTCGATCCCCAGATGCCGCATCAGCAAAACTACCCCCCCGCCTCACCCACCCAGTCACTGCCTCCTTAAGTCACTGCCTAACTCACATATAAACACACACACACACACACACACACATATATACATATATATATACACATACATACTGATGCAGCGGCTGTTATTCGAACACTTCACGCATCATGTACATCGGAATCCAGATTTGAAACCGCGGGATGAATTCCAGCCTTCCCGCACTAAGATGCGAGCGCGGAGAGAGCAAAAAAACGAATTTTAGTGTTCTGGCTTTTAAAAACATGAAATTGACACAGTAGCACAGTGACACAGTGACACAGCAGCACAGTAGCACAGTGACACAGTAGCACAGTGACACAGCAGCACAGTGACACAGTAGCACAGTACTGTACACATTACAATTCATCCATTTTATTGCAAACAAAGAAACTGAATCCATGAAATTCAAACAAAACATCCGCGATAAGCGCGGGTGCCCGGGGCGATTAGCCACGTTTCATGCTGCGTGGGGAACAGCAGAAAACTCAAAATAGGCGCCGAGATGTGTTCGAATAACGGCCGCTTCATCAGTACACAAACACACATATAATATATATATACATACACACACCTTTAAGCCAGCATATAATAAATGGTTTGCAGGTTGCTTTTTCAATGAAGATATGTGTCCAATACATTTATATAAAGTATATACATGTTTGTTTAAGGGAAAAGGGGCGGGGGGAAAAAGAGAGCGCAAAAAAGCACTATATATAAAAAATGTGTTTTAAAAATCCAGTGTCAAATATGTGATAATAAAAACACTTCTATTACACTGATCGTGATGGAAAAAGTGGTGTAAATATATAAAGGGTTTTTAAATTCTATGGGGATAGCTGCAGCCCTTAAAGGGGGTTCCCCGCCCTAAAACAGATACAAACAAACAATGTTGCGCTCTGATTTTTGTCTTTGTTCATGTTTGTTTAAACCTATCTGCATTTGCATATGAGTACAGATGCATATATACAAGCAATGTGTTGCAGGTGTCTCTAATACTGGGCGTTTATTCTAACAATCACTCAATGTTCAAACAGAAGCGTTCATCATGCAATGGGATATGTTCATAGCAGCAGGACAAATATAATGGTAGTTAAAGGAAGTCAAAACAAAAAGCACTGGGACAGAGGCTGGTCCCTTTAATCCCCAAATCAGGTCTTCTGTCCTATCTCCCTGTGAATAGATTTGCTAATAACTTCTTCACGAAAGCACGTCAGCACGTCAGCTGTCTAACCGAAGTACAGAACTGATGTGCCAGCTTCTTTGATACCTCCACATCCCCAAAAGTGCAGAAGACAAGGAAACAAGAGTACTTTAATGTAGGGGTGGGCAAACCAGTGACTTGTGTTTAGAAGTTTAGATTTGTTTAACAACACTATTTAAAGGTAAAGTTATTGGGAATCCCAAAAGTCAACAGGATTGCCACTAATGTCAGCGCCATCAGGACTGACTATTAGGTAGGTTACTTGGATCCCCAACATCATCAGGTCTGTATCAATGTCCCTCGGAGACAGCCCCTGATGTTACCGAAATGCTTTGCCAGAATGGTTTACGTTTAACAGTTGTGCAAACATTGAAACGTTCCATTCCCACTTTACAGCCAGTAAGAGAACACACATCCCAACTCGATTGTAATTTAACACGCAACCTTCATCAACATGGAAATCTACTTCATTCCAGCACCACCCATTTGACAAGCACATGATGGCAGTACTGAGGCTCTTGCTTCACTGCGGCTTTCTTTGGACATTTTATAATTGAATTCCTATACCCCTACACATGCTGGGGAAAAAAATGTCCAATTCTTTCAAGCACAATTGTAGGTTATGTATAAGTTATGTATAACTATTTTGTTTGACATAACAGTTGCGTCACTAAGAATCAAATCAGGTTAACCCATTTCAAAGAAAGCATCTTCTGACCTTGGAAAAGTCATGATTTCATTGTGCCCTAATCTCCCAAAACTATATTGCGATCTCTTTTGGGAATGGCATGTGTTGTCTGTACAGTTCGGTGTACACTGTCAGCTGTGTGCAAATTTAAGGCTTAGGCCCCTTTTCAATATTCTCTGAATTCACATTGCTCCCTGCCACAAACAGAGCAAAGAACCTCAACACATCCATCCATTCTCTAAATGCTAAAATGTTCCGGCTGTGCGGTGATCCTTATAACACATATCTATTGGGATAATTTTATAGAAAAAAGCATTGATATTGATTTAATTATTCCTGTATAAATCTCGAGAAATGGGTTGGATGTTCCTGGTAAACAAAATAGCTACTTACTGCCTTGAATGCGAAATCATGCTAGACATACTCTGCTTACTTGGCACAGTGTCACTTATGTCAATAGGAAAGAAAAATCCCTGCCTCCACTGTGACAATCTGCAGAAGGGGACGGTAGCCAGGACTCTGAATTGGCAGAACAGCGGGCCATGTCTAGCAATGCTGGTATTAATTATTACACAGTCTCCTCAGTGTTATAATCAAGTATAAACAATGCTATTTATCCAGATTATCTCTGGGACATTTGGCATATGTGGATTAGTCTATCTATTTATTTTATCACTGCACCACTGAGTCTAATTCATAATAAACAGACAATAAAACAATACGCTGCACCTCATGTATTCTTACATTTCTTTGTTAAAGGTTTTCTTTTAAAATACCAAGACACCTGGCAATTTAATTAGTAGAGCAGATAATGCTTAGAGATGTAGACATAATGAAAAGGTATCACTCCAGGCATGTTAGTAGTAATTAGAAGAAAAAATGCCTATAGCAGTAATAATACAAGGTAGGTTAAACCAGCGGTGCGCAAACTGGGGGACGCGGGCCGTTACACAGGCCCCGCGCTCTTCCCCCAGGCATTTACTTGAATGCCTGGGGATTGCGTGAGGCCTCTGCAACAAGGAAACTTGCCTTGTTTCAGACGCGTCTCCATGGCGTCAAATGATGCATGTGGAAGGTAGTAGAGGGAACGCGAGACTGGGGGAGGCCTGGCAGGGGGGCACAGCTTAATAAAGTTTGCGTTCCCCTGGGTTAAGCTGTACCTGAATTCTTCCTTCTATGCCGTATTGCAGGTGTGGCCAACTCCAGTCCTCAAGATCCACAACCAACAGGCCAGGTATTAGGGATATCCCTGCTTCAGCACAGGTGGCTCAGACATTTTGACTGAGACACCTGTGCTGAAGCAGGGATATCCTCCTTTAAAACCTATCTTAAAACGCATATGGGTAGCTCCATGGCTGATACTTTACACCTCATACATAAACCTTGGCCTCTTGCAGACGCACTTACCAGAAACCTCTCATTGGCCCCTGATTGAATATGATGAGCAGCAGGTGAATGTTCATTAAACAATGCATCAGCTTCAATTCAAGTGAATTATAGTTTCTGCATTATTAACTGTGTTTTATCCTGCTTTCTATGATACTGAACATAGGTTTCTTTCTCTTCACACCTTAGAACCCAACTCCTCTCTCTCTCTTTTTCCAAGCATACACATGGTGCTTTCCCACTTAGCCAGTTGCAATCTGTGAAAGTGTCAGTCCATGACATTCTCTGTATAATATTCACACAACATTGCACAAACCTTTTGGTTTGCCATTAAAGGTCATTTTTAAATATGTTCAAGAATACACAATTTCCCCTCACAAAATATAATGCTTCAAATGCAAGCTCCTGAGACCAGGATTCCCGCTTCTTACAGGATGTTGAATTCAATGTCTAATGATCTTATTGTTTATGTAGCACCTTGCATTTTAATTTGCCTGTGTGCCAATTGTAATCAGTCACATACAAAACAACGATATACATACTTCGTTTTTATGGTCTATTCCTAACTTTACATGCAGGCACTTGAATATATAGTCAAACAGATGGATAAAGAAATATATGTACTTAGATCAATGGAGAGAGGACACACATGGCTACATAATGAATCGATATGCACGTTATTTTCCCTTGTGAATATGTGAAGTCTTTTCTTTTTCTTTATTGGATACTGTATGTATTCTTGTAGATTGTTCGCCTCTTAAATTATTTTATTTTTTTTTCAGTGAAAAAAGATCTTTAGAACATTGAACTAAGCTCCATCTCCTACAGGGCCAACTTAACTCTGCCGTGATCTAGAACACTCAAACTTTTTTTTCATAGACTACTGTACTTCACCTGTTAATAATGATTTTGAGGATCACAAAACCAGTACACTATTCTGTGTCTTCTAAATAATTTCTTATAAGTGTGTAGCCCCTTTACCCCTACCCTAAATGAGATTAGGTCTGCTGCTCCATTTGTACTGTGGTGCGTACCTGTGAGGTAACAGGAGGGCTGAGCACTTCCGCGGTGGTGTGGGAAATCATCAGGACAGGTGTACAGGGTACCTTTGTTCATTGGTTGCAGCGCCTCCAGTCAGCATGGATCCTCTGGATAGAAGGATAGCCCAGACTGACACCTTTCTTTAGCCCAAGACAGTGAATCACTCTGATAGATGTTTCCATTGTATTTATTGCATGTTCAGGATCTTTCAGCAGGTACATCACTTTTCCTTGCTTCCCCTAGTGAAGGTATTACTGATAGGGCTTGAGGCCCATACCAGGCCTTCTGCATGGTGCCCCTTCTGAGGTCTACTAATGAGACCATGGGTTGCTGGTACTCACTCCCCGGGGGGGGGCGGGGGGAAGAGACGCACCCACTTTTGGGAAAGTGCCAGTATTTATACCCTTTGGTTGTGCTTGTAACCCTGCCCCATAACAGAGCAGGTCTGGATACTGACAGGCCATCACATCCAGCATGTGACCCAACCAGTATCCACCCCTCAGGCTGACACTGTCTGGCTGTTGCTAGGACCGCCCTTGCGTACATCAATTTTATCCAAGGCTGCAATAGCACACAAGGCCTTCCTGAAGGAATTAACCCATCCACTGCCTGCACCTAACAGGACTTACATTGGTAGAGACCAGAAAAATAAGTAGCGGCCGGAGGCTATGCTACAAGTGTATGGTCAACATTTCATCAACACTTGACCCAGATCACCATTCGTTAGTCATAGAATATCCACGGCTCTACGAGCGAGTTGACTGAAGTGAATAGAAAAGGCCTTTCAGGGACCTTTTACCACGGTCTTTGGGGACCCCAGATTGAGAATTCTTACTCTGCATTATTAGAGCATCCATTTACTTAGTGATCTACCCAATTTACCAGACGTACTATTCAATAAACATTCCACTAATTTCTTGCTCACTCAGCTACCAAGTTCCTTCGTGTTTCAACTTTTCAGTGGGCTCACTATTGACTTCTGAAGTGTGATGATACTTGGGGGTATAGAGTAGCACTTCAGTAGCACGTCAATTTTATTTAGAAACGAATGCTTCCCCCATTATCATAGTATCACTACTTTTTTTAAACACCATCTCAAACACAGAGTTTGCTTACCTACACTAAAATTAAATGTGCCCGTCTGCTACCCACTCAACTTTATCAAACCTTGGCGTAGTATGCAAGACCAAAAAATCTCCACCCGCTCTGCCAAATAGATAAATGGTGTGCACTAGGGTACAATGAATAAGAGCCAAATAGATTTAGGTGTTGCCACCGAAGATGGGCAAAACCTGAGAACCCAAGTGTGTGCACGTGTCTGTTATCAAATAATTGTACCATGGACTACCAAAAATAGTAGCCTATTGTAAAACACAGATTTTCCCCTTCTAAATAAATTGAGGGTATATGAATAAAAAAATACTTGTGATATTACAAAATAGATCAAATATAGTGGGGGTGGACAGACTAACAATAAACTTAACAAACACTTAAATGGCCACCATATGAAACCACTGCGGCTGGCTAAGGATAAGATGCTCTAGGTAGGTACCTCAACTGTCTAGGTCCACTTATTTTACAGGGACAGTCAATATATTGTAGCCATGTATCCCTTTGGGTACTAATCTGCCCTGCCTCACATAAGCCCTGGTACCAGTTCAGGCAGTGTTAGGGTTAAATCTATGCCCTGCTGTAATAAGCAGCTTCCTTGAGTGACTGGGGCGGTGGCCTGAAGCCTAGGTGCCGCCCACCCGGGGCTGAGACCTGAAGCCCCGCCCTTGTAACCGTGGGGAGTGGCAGTTGGGAATTGACAGTTGGGAGATTCAAACTGAATGGGACTGCCAGGGACCCCTGCTGTGTTATTCTGATGGGACAATAGTCTCTGCAGAAATGTCACTGAAATGTTGCAGCATGTACCCAGCATGTACCTGGGTCTTGTTGGTGATAGCCCCAGATTTTCCAAGGCAAGTTTAAGGCAAGTTTTAGAATACTCGTCGGCGCACCTGAAGGTCTACCTATAACCAGAATAGTTTGATGCGGAAACGTAGTAAAGGTATATAGCACACTCTGTATAGGCAATGG
>NW_027456265.1:0-22680 GCF_040206685.1 Ascaphus truei | reverse complement strand
GCACCCCCCACTGCTCGCGCCCCCTGTCTGCTATCCCCACTGCTCGCACCCCCCACCGCTCGCGCCACCTGCCTGCTCGCGCCCCCGCCTGCTCGCACGCCATTCCTGCTTGCGCCCCCTGCCTGCTCGCGCCCCCTGCCTGCTCGTGCCCTGCCTGCTCTCCCCACTGTTCGCGCCCCCCACTGCTCCCCCCACTGCTCGCTCCCCCCACTGCTCGCGCCCACCACTGCTCGCACCCCCCACTGCTCGCACCCCACTGCTCTCCCCACTGCTCGCGCCCCCTACTGCTCTCCCCACTGCTCGTGCCCTCCACTGCTCTCCACACTGCTCGCACCCCCCACTGCTCACGCCCCCACTGCTCGCGCCCCCCACTGCTCGCGCCCCCCACTGCTCGCGCCCCCCACTGCTCTCCCCACTGCTCGCGCCCCCCACTGCTCGCGCCCCCCACTGCTCTCCCCACTGCTCGTGCCCCCCACTGCTCGCGCCCACCACTGCTCTCCCCACTGCTCGCGCCCCCCACTGCTTTCCCCACTGCTCACGCCCCCCACTGCTCGCGCCTCCCACTAGTTTCCCCACTGCTCGCGCCCCCCACTGCTCGCGCCCCCCACTGCTCTCCCCACTGCTCGCACCCCCCACTGCTCGCGCCCCCCACTACTCGCGTCCACCACTGCTCGCGTCCCCCACTGCTCGCGTCCCCCACTGCTCGTGCCCCCCACTGCTCGTGCCCCCCACTGCTCGCGCGCCCCACTGCTCTCCCCACTGCTCGCGCGCCCCACTGCTCTCCCCACTGCTCGTGCCCCCCACTGCTCGCGTGCCCCACTGCTCGCGTGCCCCACTGCTCTCCCCACTGCTCGCGCCCCCCTCTGCTCGCGCCCCCCACTGCTCTCCCAACTGCTCGCGCCCCCCACTGCTCGCGCCCCCCACTGCTCGCGCCCCCCACTGCTCATGCCCCCCACTGCTCGCTCTCCCCACTGCTCGCGCCCCCACAGCTCGCGCCCCCCACTGCTCTCCCCCCCACTGCTCGCGCCCCCCACTGATTTCTCCACTGCTCTCCCCACTGCTCGCTCCCCCCACTGCTCTCCCCACTGCTCGCGCCCCCCCACTGCTCACGCCCCCCACTATTTGCGCCCCCCACTGCTCGCTCTCCCCACTGCTCGCGCCCCCCACTGCTCGAGCCCCCCACTGCTCGCACCCCCCACTGCTCGCGCCCCCCACTGCTCATGCCCCCCACTGCTCTCCCCACTGCTCGCGCCCCCCACTGCTCTCCCCAGTGCTCACGCCCCCCACTGCTCGCGCCCCCCACTGCTCGCGCCCCCCACTGCTTGCGCCCCCACTGCTCGCGCCCCCCACTGCTTGCGCCCCCACTGCTCGCACCCCTCACTGCTCGTGCCCCCCACTGCTCGCGCCCCCTGTCTGCTATCCCCAATGCTCGCACCCCCCACTGCTCGTGCCCCCTGTCTGCTATCCCCACTGCTCGCACCCCCCACCGCTCGCGCCACCTGCCTGCTCGCGCCCCCGCCTGCTCGCACGCCATTCCTGCTCGCGCCCCCTGCCTGCTCGCGCCCCCTGCCTGCTCGCGCCCCCTGCCTGCTCGCGCCCTGCCTGCTCTCCCCACTGCTCGCGCCCCCCACTGCTCGCGCCCCCCACTGCTCGCGCCCCTACTGCTCGCGCCCCCCACTGCTTGCTCCCCCCACTGCTCGCGCCCACCACTGCTCGCACCCCCCACTGCTCGCACCCCACTGCTCGCCCCACTGCTCGCGCCCCCCACTGCTCTCCCCACTGCTCGTGCCCTCCACTGCTCTCCACACTGCTCGCACCCCCCACTGCTCACGCCCCCCACTGCTCGCGCCCCCCACTGCTCGCGCCCCCCACTGCTCGCACCCCCCACTGCTCGTGCCCCCCACTGCTCGCGCCCCCCACTGCTCGCGCCCCCCCACTGCTCGCACCCCCCACTGCTCTCCCCACTGCTCGCGCCCCCCACTGCTCGCGCCCCCCACTGCTCTCCCCACTGCTCGTGCCCCCCACTGCTCGCGCCCCCCACTGCTCTCCCCACTGCACGCGCCCCCCACTGCTTTCCCCACTGCTCACGCCTCCCACTAGTTTCCCGACTGCTCGCGCCCCCCCACTGCTCGTGCCCCCACTGCTCGCGCCCCCCACTGCTCTCCCCACTGCTCGCACCCCCCACTGCTCGTGCCCCCACTGCTCGCGCCCCCCACTGCTCTCCCCACTGCACGCGCCCCCCACTGCTTTCCCCACTGCTCACGCCTCCCACTAGTTTCCCGACTGCTCGCGCCCCCCACTGCTCGTGCCCCCACTGCTCGCGCCCCCCACTGCTCTCCCCACTGCTCGCACCCCCCACTGCTCGCGCCCCCCCACTGCTCGCGTCCACCACTGCTCGTGTCCCCCACTGCTCGCGTCCCCCACTGCTCGTGCCCCCCACTGCTCGCGCGCCCCACTGCTTGCGCACCCCACTGCTCTCCCCACTGCTCGCGCGCCCCACTACTCTCCCCACTGCTCGTGCCCCCCACTGCTCACGTGCCCCACTGCTCGCGCACCCCACTGCTCTCTCCACTGCTCGCGCACCCCACTGCTCGCGCCCCCCACTGCTCGCGCCCCCCCACTGCTCGCGCCCCCACTGCTCTCCCAACTGCTCGCGCCCCCCACTGCTCGCGCCCCCCACTACTCTCCCCACTGGTCATGCCCCCCACTGCTCGCTCTCCCCACTGCTCGTGCCCCCACAGCTCGCACCCCCCACTGCTCTCCCCCCCACTGCTCGCGCCCCCCACTGATTTCTCCACTGCTCTCCACACTGCTCGCTCCCCCCACTGCTCTCCCCACTGCTCGCGCCCCCCACTGCTCGCGCCCCCCCACTGCTCGCGCCCCCCCACTGCTCGAGCCCCCCACTGCTTGCACCCCCACTGCTCTCACCACTACTCATGCCCCCCACTGCTCATGCCCCCCACTGCTCTCCCCACTGCTCGCGCCCCCCACTGCTCGCGCCCCCCACTGCTCGCGCCCCCCACTGCTCGCACCCCCCACTGCTCGCGCCCCCCACTGCTCGCGCCCCCCACTGCTCGCGCCCCCACTGCTCTCCCCACTGCTCGCGCCCCCCACTGCTCGTGCCCCCCACTGCTCACGCCCCCCACTGCTCACGCCCCCCACTGCTCACGCCCCCACTGATCTCCCCAATGCTCGCGCCCCCCACTGCTCGCGCCCCCCACTGCTCTCCCCACTGATCGCGCCCCCCACTGCTCTCCCCACTGCTCGTGCCTCCACTGCTCGCGCCCCCAATGCTCGCGCCCCCCACTGCTCGCGCCCCCCACTGCTCGCGCCCCCCACTGCTCGCGCCCCCCACTGCTCGCGCCCCGCACTGCTCTCCCCACTGCTCGCGCCCCCCACTGCTCGCGCCCCCCACTGCTCGCGCCCCCACTTCTCGCGCCCCCCACTGCTCTTCCCACTGCTCGTGCCCCCACTGCTTGCGCCCCCACTGCTCTTCCCACTGCTCGCGCCCCCCACTGCTCTCCCCACTGCTCGCACCCCCCACTGCCCGCACCCTCCACTGCTCTCGCTCCCCAATGCTCGCGCCCCCCACTGCTCGCGCCCCCCACTGTTCGCTCTCCCCACTGCTCGCGCCCTCTGCTCGCTCTCCCCACTGCTCGCGCCCCCTGCTCGCTCTCCCCCTTCCTGCTCTCCCCAATGCTCGCGCCCCTGCCTGCTCTCCCCACTGCTCGCGCCCCTTGTCTGCTCTCCCCACTGCTCGCTCTCCCCACTGCTCTCCCCACTGCTCGCTCTCCCCATTGCTTGCTCTCCCCACTGCTCGCTCTCCCCACTGCTCGCTCTCCCCACTGCTCGCTCTCCCCACTGCTCGCGCCCCCTGCCTGCTCTCCCCACTGCTCGCGCCCCCTACCTGCTCTCCCCACTGCTCGCGCCCCCTGCCTGCTTTCCCCGCTGCTCGCTCTTCCCGCTGCTCACTCTCCCCACTGCTCGCTCTCCCCACTGCTCGCTCTCCCCACTGCTCGCTCTCCCCACTGCTCGCTCTCCCCACTGCTCTCCCCACTGCTCGCTCTCCCCACTGCTCGCTCTCCCCACTGCTCTCCCCATTGCTCGCTCTCCCCACTGCTCACGCCCCCTGCCTGCTCTCCCCACTGCTCGCGACCCCTGTCTGCTCTCCCCACTGCTCGCTCTCCCCACTGCTCTCCCCACTGCTCTCTCTCCCCACTGCTCGCTCTCCCCACTGCTCTCGCCCCCTGCCTGCTCTCCCCACTGCTCGCGCCCCCTGCCTGCTCTCCCCACTGCTCACGCCCCCTGCCTGTTCTCCCCACTGCTCGCGCCCCCTGCCTGCTCTCTCCACTGCTCGCGCCCCCTTTCTGCTCTCCCCACTGCTCGCTCTCCCCACTGCTCGCTCTCCCCACTGCTCGCTCTCCCCACTGCTCGCTCTCCCCACTGCTCTCCCCACTGCTCTCCCCACTGCTCGCTCTCCCCACTGCTCTCCCCACTGCTCGCTCTCCCCACTGCTCTCCCCACTGCTCTCCCCACTGCTCGCTCTCCCCACTGCTCACGCCCCCTGCCTGTTCTCCCCACTGCTCGCGCCCCCTGCCTGCTCTCTCCACTGCTCGCGCCCCCTTTCTGCTCTCCCCACTGCTCGCTCTCCCCACTGCTCGCTCTCCCCACTGCTCGCTCTCCCCACTGCTCGCTCTCCCCACTGCTCGCTCTCCCCACTGCAAGTCCCTCAGCTAGTGGCTGCTCCATGCTGGGAGTGACATTCCCGCAGCTCGTGGAAGCTATAACTACGTCAGCAAAAGCTCAGAATTACCGGAAGCTGAAGGCGTTTTCAGGAACGGTTCCTGTCCCCGCAGGTGAAGAAGGCATCGAGTCAGGGAAGGAACACACCCTCAAGGTGATCGATGAATGGCCCTGCTCTGAAGCGGTAAGACGGCAGAGAATCCTGGAAAGCCTTAGACCCCCGGCATCCACCATGGTCAGTGCACAGTGCGACCAAGACCCTGATCTCTCTGCTCATCAGATGGTAGAGCTGTTAGTCCAGATCTATGGCAAAGATGAAGAGGAAAGTGAGCTGTGGTTCAAATATTATGGTCTCAGACAGAAAGAGAAAGAAGACCTGTCAGATTTACTTCAATGAATTCAGCTGGTCCTGTGGAAATTGCGAACTTGCGGCCTCATTCCAGCCTCAGATATGGACGAATACCGGCGCAAGCAGTTTCTCCGAGGGGCCATTCCCACGCATCACATAGTGATCATGATTAGGTGCTCACTAATGAAGGGGCCTCCCCCTACATTCATGGACATTTTGGGGCTAGTCAAGGGACATGAAGCCTATACCAAACTACATACGTCCACCAAGGTCAAAGAACAGCTTACGAGTGACATTCAGGGAGCCTCCACTCGCCGGGTCAAGAAACCTGTCAAAGAAGAAGAGGAGCCACCCAAGTCGCCCTCAATGAAAGGCCGATTGTCTGGGAAATCATCCCCCACTTACCCAAGACGGTTTGATCCCAAGGATATTGTCTGCTATGGCTGTGGACAGAAGGGCCATTTCTCCAGAGAGTGCCCCGAAGGAGTCAACCAAGAAAAAAAAACGCAAGGTAAAGGAAGTTCGGCTAGGTCCATGATCTGCCGGATACAGACCACAGAAGCCAAGATATCCGAGGCCACCCCTGAGCCTCCCGAAGCTCCTACTGACCTAAGCCCCGACGATGGAACTCCACCAGACGTTGCTTCCAGTCAGGTAGGCCCATCTGCCATCGTGCGTGTGGTACTAGAAGGGATCTATGCCTCTGCTCTACTAGACACCGGATCCCAAGTGACCATAATATACAGACAATTTATGACCAACACCTCAAACACTGTCCCCTGAGGTCGGCGGAACATATGAAGGTGAGGGGGTTAAGTAATGAAGATTACCCCATCGATGGGATTGTGAGGGTCGCGCCCCCCACTCGCGCCCCCCACTGCTCGCGCCCCCCACTACTCTCCCCACTGGTCATGCCCCCCACTGCTCGCTCTCCCCACTGCTCGTGCCCCCACAGCTCGCACCCCCCACTGCTCTCCCCCCCACTGCTCGCGCCCCCCACTGATTTCTCCACTGCTCTCCACACTGCTCGCTCCCCCACTGGTCTCCCCACTGCTCGCGCCCCCCACTGCTCGCGCCCCCCCACTGCTCGCGCCCCCCCACTGCTCGAGCCCCCCACTGCTTGCGCCCCCACTGCTCTCACCACTACTCATGCCCCCCACTGCTCTCCCCACTGCTCGCGCCCCCCACTGCTCGCGCCCCCCACTGCTCTCCCACTGCTCGCGCCCCCCACTGCTCGCGCCCCCCACTGCTCGCGCCCCCCACTGCTCGCGCCCCCCACTGCTCGCGCCCCCACTGCTCTCCCCACTGCTCGCGCCCCCCACTGCTCGTGCCCCCCACTGCTCACGCCCCCCACTGCTCACGCCCCCCACTGCTCACGCCCCCACTGATCTCCCCAATGCTCGCGCCCCCCACTGCTCGCGCCCCCCACTGCTCTCCCCACTGATCGCGCCCCCCACTGCTCTCCCCACTGCTCGTGCCTCCACTGCTCGCGCCCCCAATGCTCGCGCCCCCCACTGCTCGCGCCCCCAATGCTCGCGCCCCCCACTGCTCGCGCCCCCCACTGCTCGCGCCCCGCACTGCTCTCCCCACTGCTCGCGCCCCCCACTGCTCGCGACCCCCACTGGTCGCGACCCCCACTGCTCGCGTCCCCCACTGCTCACGCCCCCCACTGCTCGCACCCCCCACTGCTCTCCCCACTGCTCGCGCCCCCCACTGCTCGCGCCCCCCACTGCTCGCGCCCCCACTTCTCGCGCCCCCCACTGCTCTTCCCACTGCTCGTGCCCCCACTGCTTGCGCCCCCCACTGCTCTTCCCACTGCTCGCGCCCCCCACTGCTCTCCCCACTGCTCGCACCCCCCACTGCCCGCACCCTCCACTGCTCACGCTCCCCAATGCTCGCGCCCCCCACTGCTCGCGCCCCCCACTGTTCGCTCTCCCCACTGCTCGCGCCCTCTGCTCGCTCTCCCCAATGCTCGCGCCCCTGCCTGCTCTCCCCACTGCTCGCGCCCCTTGTCTGCTCTCCCCACTGCTCGCTCTCCCCACTGCTCTCCCCACTGCTCGCTCTCCCCATTGCTTGCTCTCCCCACTGCTCGCTCTCCCCACTGCTCGCTCTCCCCACTGCTCGCTCTCCCCACTGCTCGCTCTCCCCACTGCTCGCTCTCCCCACTGCTCGCGCCCCCTGCCTGCTCTCCCCACTGCTCGCGCCCCCTACCTGCTCTCCCCACTGCTCGCGCCCCCTGCCTGCTTTCCCCGCTGCTCGCTCTTCCCGCTGCTCACTCTCCCCACTGCTCGCTCTCCCCACTGCTCGCTCTCCCCACTGCTCGCTCTCCCCACTGCTCGCTCTCCCCACTGCTCTGCCCACTGCTCTCCCCACTGCTCGCTCTCCCCACTGCTCTCCCCATTGCTCGCTCTCCCCACTGCTCACGCCCCCTGCCTGCTCTCCCCACTGCTCGCGACCCCTGTCTGCTCTCCCCACTGCTCGCTCTCCCCACTGCTCGCTCTCCCCACTGCTCGCTCTCCCCACTGCTCTCGCCCCCTGCCTGCTCTCCCCACTGCTCGCGCCCCCTGCCTGCTCTCCCCACAGCTCGCGCCCCCTGCCTGCTTTCCCCGCTGCTCGCTCTTCCCGCTGCTCACTCTCCCCACTGCTCGCTCTCCCCACTGCTCGCTCTCCCCACTGCTCGCTCTCCCCACTGCTCGCTCTCCCCACTGCTCTCCCCACTGCTCTCCCCACTGCTCGCTCTCCCCACTGCTCTCCCCACTGCTCGCTCTCCCCACTGCTCTCCCCACTGCTCGCTCTCCCCACTGCTCACGCCCCCTGCCTGTTCTCCCCACTGCTCGCGCCCCCTGCCTGCTCTCTCCACTGCTCGCGCCCCCTTTCTGCTCTCCCCACTGCTCGCTCTCCCCACTGCTCGCTCTCCCCACTGCTCGCTCTCCCCACTGCTCGCTCTCCCCACTGCTCGCTCTCCCCACTGCAAGTCCCTCAGCTAGTGGCTGCTCCATGCTGGGAGTGACATTCCCGCAGCTCGTGGAAGCTATAACTACGTCAGCAAAAGCTCAGAATTACCGGAAGCTGAAGGCGTTTTCAGGAACGGTTCCTGTCCCCGCAGGTGAAGAAGGCATCGAGTCAGGGAAGGAACACACCCTCAAGGTGATCGATGAATGGCCCTGCTCTGAAGCGGTAAGACGGCAGAGAATCCTGGAAAGCCTTAGACCCCCGGCATCCACCATGGTCAGTGCACAGTGCGACCAAGACCCTGATCTCTCTGCTCATCAGATGGTAGAGCTGTTAGTCCAGATCTATGGCAAAGATGAAGAGGAAAGTGAGCTGTGGTTCAAATATTATGGTCTCAGACAGAAAGAGAAAGAAGACCTGTCAGATTTACTTCAATGAATTCAGCTGGTCCTGTGGAAATTGCGAACTTGCGGCCTCATTCCAGCCTCAGATATGGACGAATACCGGCGCAAGCAGTTTCTCCGAGGGGCCATTCCCACGCATCACATAGTGATCATGATTAGGTGCTCACTAATGAAGGGGCCTCCCCCTACATTCATGGACATTTGGGGCTAGTCAAGGGACATGAAGCCTATACCAAACTACATACGTCCACCAAGGTCAAAGAACAGCTTACGAGTGACATTCAGGGAGCCTCCACTCGCCGGGTCAAGAAACCTGTCAAAGAAGAAGAGGAGCCACCCAAGTCGCCCTCAATGAAAGGCCGAATGTCTGGGAAATCATCCCCCACTTACCCAAGACGGTTTGATCCCAAGGATATTGTCTGCTATGGCTGTGGACAGAAGGGCCATTTCTCCAGAGAGTGCCCCGAAGGAGTCAACCAAGAAAAAAAAACGCAAGGTAAAGGAAGTTCGGCTAGGTCCATGATCTGCCGGATACAGACCACAGAAGCCAAGATATCCGAGGCCACCCCTGAGCCTCCCGAAGCTCCTACTGACCTAAGCCCCGACGATGGAACTCCACCAGACGTTGCTTCCAGTCAGGTAGGCCCATCTGCCATCGTGCGTGTGGTACTAGAAGGGATCTATGCCTCTGCTCTACTAGACACCGGATCCCAAGTGACCATAATATACAGACAATTTATGACCAACACCTCAAACACTGTCCCCTGAGGTCGGCGGAACATATGAAGGTGAGGGGGTTAAGTAATGAAGATTACCCCATCGATGGGATTGTGAGGGTTCAACTGGAGATACTCCAACTGAAAACCGGCAAGAAACATCCCATGCATGTGGAAGCAATGGTATGTCCTGAGCCTCAAGGACAGTGTCAGTACCCGATCATCTTGGGAACAAATACTGATATAGTGCGAGCTATAATCAGAGCATACCTGAAAGAGACCAACGAATTACCAATGGCCAATCCACTCCTTGACCCTGTACTACAGGAGGAGTGCAACCGGGTATATGCTTTAGAGCGTCACGGGGACCTCTACAATCGTCAACGCGGACTGACGACCATTTTACCAGGGGGAGTGCAACGTATGGCGGTCTGGTGCTGTTATCCCGATCGAGATGAGACCGACCATCTTTTCTCTCTGGAGATTACCCCTGAGGAAGAGGTTCAGAGAGGGTATAGGGTAATACCCGAAGTGAGAGAGTGGACGACTAAAATTCCTCAACGAACCTACGTATATGTTCAGAATATCTCCTCATTCCCGATGGACCTTGATGCAGGACGAAGTTTGGGCCGCATATATCTGGTCAGCTCTATGGAAACAGTGCCCCAGGTGAATGCCGCTGCAGTGGAGGAGCAGTTAGTCGATCTGGATTTCAACTTCGGAGATTCAACGCTGCCAACTGAGTGGAAGGATCGACTGACAGCCAAGTTGAATGAACGAAGGACGGTGTTTTCCACAATTGAGATGAATGTGGGGTGCAGTCGCAGTGCCCAACACACCATTAGATTGAGTGACACAACTCCGTTCCGTGAACGCTCTCGTTACATCGCCCCCAGGGATGTGGACGATGTAAGGAACGTCCTGAAAGAAATGGAGACCGCTGGGATTTTGACAGAGTCTCGGAGTCCTTATACGTCACCCATAGTGGTGGTAAGGAAGAAGAACGGATCCGTAAAACTGTGTGTCGATTATCGAACCCTGAATAATCGTACGGTACCCGACCAATACAACCTTCCTCGCATTGAAGAGATTCTGAATGCTCTAACCGGGAGCCAATGGTTCAGTGTTCTCGACTTACAATCTGAGTACTACCAGGTCCCTATGAGTGCAGAGGAGCACGAAGAGAGGCTGCTTAAGGTGATAGATCATCTTGGAAAAGATGGGTTGAAGTTGTCGCTCGACAAGTGTCGGTTCTGTTGCACCTCGGTGACTTACGTGGGACACATCGTGTCTGCTCAAGGAATTGCCACCAATCCGGCCAAAGTAGAAGCCGTAGTGAACCGGCCTCGTCCTGAGAATGTCACGGAACTGCGATCATTCCTGGGCTTCTGTGGGTATTACCGTCGCTTCGTGGAAGGGTACTCCAGTCAAGCTAAACCCCTGAACAATCTTTTGAAGGTATATCCCGAAGATAGAGGAAGGAAGGCCACGTCGGCCCGTCAACTGTTTGGCGATAAGTGGACGTCCGAGTGTGAACAGGCCTTCCTGAATTTGAAGAAAAGCTTGACCGAAACACCGGTGCTTGCGTATGCTGATCCAGAACAACCATACGTTCTGCATGTGGATGCCAGTCTCAATGGACTGGGCGCCGTCTTACATCAGAAGCACCCCGAGGGCCTTCGGCCCGTAGCCTACATCAGCCGCAGTCTGACACCCAGTGAACAGAAATACCCTGTTCACAAGCTAGAGTTCCTGGCTCTCAAATGGACGATCACGGAAAACTTCATGATTATCTTTACGGTGTTACGTTTGAGGTAAGGACGGATAACAATCCCCTCACGTACATTAATATCTCCGCCAAATTGGATGCATCAGGGCACCGATGGCTGGCAACTCTATGTAATTACAGATTCTCTCTGAAGTATAAGCTGGGGCCTTTAAACATTGGAGCTGATGCTCTATCCCGACGACCAGGACTAAGTGCTACTCCAGATGATGATGAGTGGGAAGAAATCCCGGGGCCAGGGATGTGAGCAATGTGTAGCACTGCCACCGTCGTCAACAATCAAGTGGCCTTCTCAGAACTACAGGTTGCAGATTCCTTAGGATGCCAGTCGCAGGCTATCCCAGCCGCCTACTGCGATCCAAAGGGAATGAATATAACTCACGACAAGGTAATACGATGGAAAGACCTAGTGGACTACCAAATGAGAGATCCGGTAATCAGCATCATTCAGCAAGCTGTTCAAAGGAAGAATCCAGCTCTACTGAAATGTGTTCCCAGAGACCTGATCGCGTTGTTAGTGCGTGAGATGGACAAGCTTGAAATGGACAATTGTTACTCTATCGGGTAGCACAATATCACAACCACCCTGATAGGTGACAATTGGTTCTACCCCAGAATTTAAGATATATGGTATTGAAGTCTCTACATGATGAACATGGACATCTCGGTGTAGAGAAGACCTTTGGGTTGGTCAGAGACCGCTTCTTCTGGTCCGAAATGCGAGAAGCGGTAGAACAACACTGTCGCCGTTGTTCTCGGTGTATACAACGCAAGACCCTACCTACAAGAGCAGCGCCCATGGGCCACCTAAAGAGGTCTGGCCCAATGGACCTGGTGTGTATGGACTTTCTGTGCATTGAGCCCGATACACGAGGAATATGCAATGTGCTGGTCATCACGGACCATTACACCCAGTATGCTCAGGCCTTCTCCACTAAAGACCAGAAAGCCATCACAGTGGCAAAAATACTATGGGAGAAGTACTTCGTTCACTACGGTCTTCCAAACCATCTTCATTCCGACCAAGGCTGGGATTTCGAGAGCACTTTGAGCCGGGAATTGCTCAAAATGCTGAAAGTTGCTAAATCGCGGACGACTCCGTACCATCCCGAAGGAGACGCTTTGCCAGAACGATTTAATAGGACCTTGTTGGACATGCTCGGAACCCTGAAGCGTGCGCAGAAAACTGAATGGAGTCGACACGTGGAGGCCTTGGTACACGCGTACAACTGTACCCGCCATGAGTCATCTGGATACTCCCCATAATTCCTTATATTTGGGCGAGAGGCGAGACTGCCAGTAGATGTACGTCTTCTAGTATCAACGGATGGGATACACAATGCTACCCATTTCAAATATGTGCAAAGACTTAAGAACAGTTTGCAACAAGCTTACCAACAGGCTGAGAAGTCTGCAGCTAAACTGAATGCCGGCAACAAAAGACGATACGACCATAAAGTCAAATATCGGGAGCTACGTCCTGGGGACGCTGTGTTGCTTCGTAATCTGGGAGTCCCAGGAAAACATAAATTGGCGGACCGATGGAGAGATTGTGTATATGAGGTAGAGTCGCCTGGCCTCCGGGTCTATCGCATCAAAGACACTGAAGGTCGGGTAAAGGTTTGGCATCGTAATCATCTTCTCCCCATTCCACAAGTGGGAGACGAAGAAGCAGAAATACTGGCCACACCGCTGAACGGTGAGTCCGATCTCTCAGAGATTGGTCAAGAGACTGTAAATAATCATACCAACTCTGAAACTCCTGAAGATCCTATGGAAGGACCCTCTCAAAGGGATTATTCCACTGAAGGGGCATCTCCCGGAGGAGCTACGGGTAAAGGGCGCTGTAACAGGGGATTTATCCCTGTTCAGGAAATGTGCCTCTAATCCAGCAGTGTGGTGGTTAACTGCTGGTAGTCAATTAACCAACACCGCCTGGCTGATTAGGTTTGTTAAAAAAGCCTGCCTTTGAGACAGGAAGGGAGATTTTTCCAGAGTCTCACAAATTGTGGGACTGACCATAGGAACAGATGTCTTGAGCCTGCCAGAAGAAACTGCACGCTGCCTGCAAGACACAGAGGAAAGTACTTCTAAACCTGGAGAACAAAGAAGCCTTTCCCTACAAGAGACAGATAAGACTTTCCTTTCTAAGACTTTTTGTATATCTGCATATATCAAGATATATGTTTGGGGCTGGGAGACATGCTAATCTAGAGGGAGTTGTGGACTGCATAGGTTTCACTAGAAATACTCCCAAGTGGAACAGAAGCTTTGTTTGACCCCTTATTTTGCATACGTTTGGATGATTTTCTTGTGTTAAAGAAGCAGGCGCAATAAAAGCCTTATTTAATTTCACCTTAAAAAAGTCTCCATTGCGTACCTCTGCACATGTCCTCTTACATATGGTGTCAGAATTGGGACTGAGGTGGCCCTTGAAGTTAAAAGGGGCCCGGAGATTGCCTGTGAATTTTTTTGTGCTTTTTGCCTACAAACAGCCTGAGCAACAAAAACAAAGAATCACATGCAGCAGAGACCAGAATTAAAGGGATACACATCCGGGCAGGAAATCTACACTGCACTGAAGAAAGCCACAAAACCACAGATGGACTCTTTTCCCCAATCCCAAGAGGAGAGAGAGAGAGAGAGAGAGACTGCTGAAGCAGGTAAACCTTACTTGCCTATCACAATAAAGTATAATATGGTCGCTGAAATAGGGGTTTTGCCTTCCAGCCGTAGTCAGGGTTCAAGAAGTAAGTTAGCCCTTAAAAGGGATAGGTGTTTGTTGTTTTCAAATGTTTTGCTGAAGCAGTGAATACAGATGGTGACCCACGAGCGGTACTGATTCTGCAAGTAAAGGCTGCCACACCGCAGAGGACTACCAGCTGTGAATGGAGTATATGCAGAAAAGTGTGAAAATTGATGCAAGACTCTGCTGAAGCAGGGGAATTTTCAGCAAACAAATGCTGAGTGTAAAATTGCCCCGCCGGGTAAAAAGGGATTGCTGAACTGTGTAAAAGATATCCCAAAGCCAATTGCTGAGTGTTGAGTCGCCCTGCCGGGAGTGAAAGAAATATTCCACTGCAAAGAATATATTTTTTTTCTGCAAGTAAAGTCTATCTATGTATCTTGGGAGTAAACAGGCACCCAAAGTGTGACGAGTGAATGCCATAATACCCAAAGATGAGACTGAAAATAACTGAACTCAAGCAGAAAACCAAATTCTGTTGCTGAAGCGGAGGGATTGCACATAGCAAGTAAATGGTGTAAAGCAAATGCCTTTGCTGAAGCCAGAAAATGGGCAGCTAGCAAGCATTGTATTTAAAGAAATAGAACCCTGGGAATTTAAAATGGCCACCCAGCTGAAGTCAAATATAGACTCTGCAAAAATAGGGAAGAAAATGTGTTCCTGGTGTAAAGAACCCCACCACACGGAGCAGTGTCCCTTCAGGCCTTATTCAGACGATGAGAGTGAATGCATGCACATAAATGCTAATATTGTAAAACTTACCCAAGGGAAGAAAAAGTCTACAGAGAGGCCTGTAAGAGCTACGACCTCTACAAGCAAAATATGGCCACCTGTAGGACTACAACCATTTGGGGTTCTAGCAAATACGGTGGCAACAGCTGCAATAGCGCCTCCTGAGGTCAGGAAGAAAAATACACCTGATAGCCCCAAAATGGAGGACAAGATGCAGCGTTCCTGTAATGAACCCTACCCCACAGAAGAGTGGCCCTTCCAGTCCGATGAGGAGGAAGACATCTCTTATGGGGAACCCAAACCGAGTCACACCCACAAAACACCCCAAGAATGGTGGGGGTGCCTGAACTCGGAACGAACCGAAAGGACCGCTCTCTATGATGACGAATATGATCGTCAGGAGAAAGAGCGGGAGCAGTGGATCACCGAATATTTCCATCAGCTATTACAGTTGCAAGAAAAACAGGGTGGATCCAGTGACGCTACTAAAATTTCAAATGAAGATGGAGACCCCAGTAACCCTGAGGGGACGGTGCCATCCAAAACAAAAAGGTGAAAAAAGAAAAGTGGTTCTTCACTTACCGTGGAAGGAACAGACACATCTGCAGATCTTGCGGAGGAAAAGGGGGTCCGAAATGCCCTGCAGCCTAGAGAAAATGGAGAAGTCGTCCCGCGGATGACCGAATGTCCAGGGGGCCCTAGGCAGAAGTCGTGTACCCCAAAGAAGTGTCTGTCCGGTGCTAATAGTGACAAACCCTCAACCAACCATCCCAGGGAAGCGGAGCCGGAACCGGTGAGTGACGATCCCTTGACCAGCCCTGGGGATGCCCTGAAGGTTGCCAGGCGTGACTGTGATCGGCTCCGGGAACAATTGAAGCTGAAGAAAGATGATTACGCAGAGCTACTGAAAAATAACGTGAAGCTACAGGAATATGTGCTCGCAATGTACTCTTCGGCCAGGACAGAATTGGACGATCTCAAGACTGAGCTAGATACTGCAAACGCTACTATTACCGCCATGGATGAAAAGCAGAGCCAATCTGATAAAATGATGGCTAAGCTGAAGCAGAAGTATGAGGAGGCATTGAAGGAGATGACAGTCTTTCAGCAAGAGGTTCACACTCTTCGCGTAGAGCTGAATGCCTCACTACAGGAGGTCAACAGTGTCCGGACAGAGGTGGACGTATCTCAGAAGGAGGTTCATACACTCCGCAGAGCACTGGATGCCTCACATCATGAGATCAACAGCTGCCGCACAGAACTGGAAGTCTCCAGAAAGGAACTTCACTGTCTCACTGAGGAGCTGGACATTTCAAAGAAAACTATCCTCCATCTTAACTTAGATCTCAAAGTCTCTCTGAAGGAGCTTCAGACCCTCAACCTAGATATGGAAGTCTCCCGCCAGGAGACTGTCATTCTCAAAGCAGATGTGCGTAAATGGAAGGAGGGATACATGGAGGCCCTGAAAATTACAGAGACTGCAAAAAGAGAAAACTTAAAACTGAAAGAAGAAAATTCTCATTTGACAGACTACGTCAAGGAAAAGAATGAAAAGCTGCACAAGCTTAAAGAAATAAATAAACTTTTGGAAGATGAGAAGTTTGAAGCAGAGCACCGACTGCAGAACCAACTGCAAGGTCTGCGTACGCACCTCCAGAAGGCCGAGGAGAAGCAGCAAATTCTGCAGGAAGACAATCTGCAGGCTGAAAAAGAAGTACAAGTGCTGCAGGAACGTCTGATGACCCAGTATGTCCCCGCAAAGCAGCATGAGAAACTGAAGGCTACCATGAGCATCACCAAAGCATCGCTAGAGGCCAAGCTTAGAGCCCAGGTGACTCGGCACAAGAGGGAGCACAAGAAGGTCCAGAAACTGAGACAAGTAACTGTGGCCCGAGCAAAGAAATTCACAGTGCTTCACAATACAATAAAAATGTGGAAGCAAGCTCAGAGAAAGCAAAGTGTGCAGATAAATTCCCTGAGAAGAGACTTGCAAGACGCACTCAAAATACAGGGATCTCTCGCGGATGAGATTACAGTCCTACAAGGACAAGTATTGACCCTGATCAAGCATTAGTATCCCACAGCCACAAAAACCCACGAAGACAAGGGTACAGTGAGAGCTGGGAATACCGCTCATCTGAAAAACAAGGTTGCAAAATTTGAACCACCTAAACAAGCTCTAGCAAAACCTTCAGCCACCCAACAGGCAACAAAAAAAGGTACACGTGCTGAATCAAAACCAGAAGAATCCTTAGCTGATGAAGCTGAAAAGATGGGACATTCTCTGGAAGTGGATGTGGTATTGCAACTCAATCCCAAAGAAGCTGAACTAGCAACTCCATTGAGCGGAAAAAGTGCAGAGAGACAGCTTCAAGAGCGGAAAACTCAAAGGGCTGTTTTTAAACGCTCTGCAACTGTTGCCATACAGTCTGCCTACAATAAGAGGAGCACCCAACGCAAGGGAAATCTCATGACCGCGCATGCAGTAAAAAGACTATACTTGGAAAAAGTCCTCCTCGAGCGACTGAGGAGTGCTGATCTCAAGCACCTTCGGTAGGAGACACGAATAAACTGGAGAAAGGGCTCCAATCCCAGCGGGACTGAGGGTTCTCTTCCTCCATCCACTCTCATTCAAGTCACAGAGATATCTCGAATGAGAGTGGAAGGATGGGCTTTGGCCGTGGCAAGCCCAAGCTTCCCACAAACAGGGGAGGTATGTAACAGGGGATTTATCCCTGTTCAGGAAATGTGCCTCTAATCCAGCAGTGTGGTGGTTAACTGCTGGTAGTCAATTAACCAACACCACCTGGCTGATTAGGTTTGTTAAAAAAGCCTGCCTTTGAGACAGGAAGGGAGATTTTTCCTGAGTCTCACAAATTGTGGGACTGACCATAGGAACAGACGTCTTGAGCCTGCCAGAAGAAACTACACGCTGCCTGCAAGACACAGGGAAAGTACTTCTAAACCTGGAGAACAAGAAGCCTTTCCCTACAAGAGACAGATAAGTCTTTCCTTTCTAAGACTTTTTGTATATCTGCACATATCAAGATATATGTTTGGGGCTGGGAGACATGCTAATCTAGAGGGAGTTGTGGACTGCATAGGTTTCACTAGAAATACTCCCAAGTGGAACAGAAGCTTTGTTTGACCCCTTATTTTGCATACGTTTGGATGATTTTCTTGTGTTAAAGAAACAGGCGCAATAAAAGCCTTATTTAATTTCACCTTAAAAAAGTTTCCATTGCATACCTCTGCACACGTCCTCTTACAGGCCCCATAGGCCACCACCTACTAAGGTGGCTCCAACAGGCCAGCCTTTGGACCCACAAAGCCCGTGCTTAATGCCAAACAGAGACTGTTCAGAGACATTTCTCCCCTCAAGGGAAGAGGCTGAGACTCAGGACTGTACCTATTACTCCCCAGAGGGAGTTGTTGAAGAACAGCTCTGTAGGAGGCAAAGAGTAAGGTACCCTCCAAACCGGGTAACCTATGACCAAATTGGGGCACCCCATTATGAGGCTCAGCAGTGGGCTCGCAGCAAAGTGCTGTCCGTCATTGTGATGTTCAATGAAATGTACAATCTAATATACAACTGACAATTATAAGATTGTATTTGATTGTTGCATTTTTTATTATAAAATGATGTTGTGCCATTTTCATTTCATAACTGCTGTATATAGTTACATGAGTCATGTGACCCAAGCGAGATCGTTGGGGTTTTTACCAGGGATTGGATGTAGCCAGGTACCCCTCTGTGTCATGGGTCCCTTCTCGCACCTTACCCCCACCTCGGCGGTCCGTCGGGCTTGCGGGGTCATGAAGGTGCGGCTATGGGGGTGCGCTGTGCGCGTGTCTCTGGGGCAGCAGCGGCGGTGTTCGGTGGGTGCCGGGAGATTGTGGGGACCGGCGGTAGCTGTGCAGGGCGGCGCCATCCTGCGCGAGTTCGCGCATGCGCAGTTGGAGCTCGACGGCCAATACAAGTTGCGCATGGGGAGGAGCAGCGCGATCGCGGGGAGATAGGCAGGGAGAGTGCTGCGGGGACTACAATCCCCAACAGGCACAGAGGCCAGCGCACACATGGCCCAGCAGGGCCAATGGGAGCCCAGGGATCTCGGTAGGAGAGATAGATACATTTTCACGTGCTGAGCCCACGCTAGTCGGCGCCAGGAGAGGCTAGGGAAAGAGGTGAGGGGGCAGGGGTCAGTGACCCACTGCACTAGGCCAGCAGCCCTCTAGGCCCCAGTTAGCCCTGAGCCACTCAGTAGTTTGTGGTGCTTCAGGACAGGCCCAAGGTTAGGGACCCTGCCCCATTAGTATATACAGTGCTAGTTAGGGACACAGCGGACGCTGCGCTTCCCACCAAGAGGCTTGGGATCAAGCATACTCCGCTGAGAGATCAGAACTGTACCCAGGGTGGACAACCCTGACCGATCATCCCGCTGGAGGAACCGGACGTAGCCAGGAGGTCGCCGAATTCTTTTCGAAGATCCTTTGAACGCCCAGGTGCCGTCGCACTGGGCAGGTATTGTTACACACGTGCACCACCTACAGAGTACTCACACATAGTGGCAGCGCTGACCACAGGACAAGGGTTACTGTGGAAATGGTGTGGGAGTACACGGTGGTGGCAAGGGTATACACTCAGAAGAGGGAGTGAATGACATTGGGACTTTAGAGTATAAGATTATTATATGCATATCAGTAAAGGTTATCCTTGTTTATTCATACCAAGTGTGTGTCATTGGTTTGAGTCCTGTGAGGGACCCCCCCGCACTGTCGGGATCCCTCCCAGGTGGAGGCGTTGCACCACGAGATAGAGTTATATATATGTACCCCAGGCTCCCTGAGCGTAGGCTTAGGCTCCTGAGAGCCACAGAGGTAAAATACAGTATTAGTAGCGTCTGTATTCACAGGGAATAACCGTTGCATCTACTATATATTTGTGAAAGCACTGTATGTTTGTCTGCATGGCCTGTGTCCCTAGCGGCAATCTCATTGGTCCCTTGGGCCGCCCCCGCACACCTCTCATTGGCCTCACACACTCACACCACCCCCTTGGCCCGCCCCCCACACCTCTCATTGGCCTGAGGCGGAGTGACGGGCCAAAGGTCCAAAAAAACCACACACACACACACACACACACACACACACACACACACACACACACACACACACACACACACACACACACACACACACACACACACACACACACACACACACACACACCTGTCTGTCCTCTCCCCCCCCCCTCCCCGGTGCTCAACTCACCTCCGCTCACCTCCCTCCCTCTACACTCCCTCCCGCTCCACTCACCTCCCGCTCCACTCACCTCCCTCCCACTCCATCCCCGGCGGGGGGACACGCGGCCACCTAAGACGCGCCCGGAAGCCGCTCCACTCCCTCCTGCTCCACTCCCTCCCGCACTCACCTCCCTCCCGATCCACTCCCTCCCGGCGGGGGGACACGCGGCCACCTAAGAGGCGCCCGGAAGCCGCTCCACTCCCTCCCGCTCCACTCCCTCCCGCTCCACTCCCTCCCGCACTCACCTCCCTCCCGCTCCACTCACCTCCCTCCCCGGCGGGGGGACACGCGGCACCTAAGATGGCGGCGCCCCGAAGGACCCCCTTCCTCCCTCGCGGACTAACTAAGATGGCGGCGCACGGAAGGAGAGGTGACGTGTGTGTGTGTCTCACTGTGTGTGTGTGTGTGTGTCTCACTGTGTGTGTGTGTGTGTGTGTCTCACTGCGTGTGTGTCTCTCACTGTGTGTGTGTCTCTCACTGCGTGTGTGTGTGTCTCACTGTGTGTGTCTCACTGTGTGTGTGTGTCTCACTGTGTGTGTGTGTCACTGTGTGTGTGTCACTGTGTCTGTCTCTCACTGTGTGTGTGTGTGTCTCACTGTGTGTGTGTGTGTGTCTCACTGTGTGTGTGTGTGTGTGTGTCACTGTGTGTGTCACTGTGTGTGTCACTGTGTGTGTGTCTCTCACTGTGTGTGTGTCTCACTGTGTGTGTGTGTGTCTCACTGTGTGTGTGTCTCACTGTGTGTGTGTCTCACTGTGTGTGTGTGTCTCACTGTGTGTGTGTGTGTGTGTGACACTGTGTGTGTGTCTCTCACTGTGTGTGTCTCTCACTGTGTGTGTGTCTCTCACTGTGTGTGTAACAGTGTGTGTGTGTGTCACTGTGTGTCTGTGTCACATGGGGGGGGGCAGGAGGGGAGAGAGAGGGGGGAGCGGAGAAACATACAGGGGGAGTGGAGAGGAGAGACCCGGAAATTTTAACCAACCCACCCCCCTCCTGTCCACTCTCCCCCACCTCCTCCCGTCCGCTCTCCCCCCCCTTCCTCCTCCCGTCCGCTCTCCCCCCCATTCCCTCCTCCCATCCGCTCTCCCCCCCCTCCTCCTCCCGTCCGCTCTCCCCCCCTCCCTCCTCCCGTCCGCTCTCCTCCCCCCCTCCTCCTCCCGTCCGCTCTCCCCCCTCCTCCTCCCGTCCGCTCTCTCCCCCTCCTCCTCCCGTCCGCTCTCCCCCCCTCCTCCTCCCGTCCGCTCTCCTCCCCCTCCTCCTCCCGTCCGCTCTCCCCCCCCCTCCTCCTCCCGTCCGCTCTCCCCCCCTCCTCCTCCCGTCTTGCTCTCCCCCCCCCTCCTCCTCCCCTCTGCGCTCCCCCCCTCCGCGCTCCCCCCCCCTCCTCCCCTCTGCTCTCCCCCCCCCTCCTCCCCTCCGCTCTCCCCCCCTCCTCCCCTCCGCTCTCCCCCCCCTCCTCCCCTCTCCCCCCCTCCTCCCCTCTCCCCCCCCTCCTCCCCTCTCCCCCCCTCCTCCCTCTCCCCCCCCCTCCTCCCCTCTCCCCCCCTCCCCTCCGCTCTCCCCCCCTTCTCCCCTCGCTCTCCCCCCCTTCTCCCCTCCGCTCTCCCCCCCTCCTCCCCTCCGCTCTCCCCCCCTCCACCCCTCCGCTCTCCCCCCCTCCTCCGCTCTCCCCCCCCTCCTCCGCTCTCCCCCTTCCTCCCCTCTGCTCTCCCCCTTCCTCCCCTCCGCTCTCCCCCCCCTCCTCCCCTCTCCCTCCCTCCTCCGCTCTCCCCCCGTCCTCCGCTCTCCCCCCCTCCTCCGCTCTCCCCCCCCTCCTCTCAACCCCCCCTCCCCCTCCGCTCAACCCCCCCTCCTCCCTTCCGCTCTCCGACCCCTCCTCCCTCCGCTCTCCCCCCCTCCGCTCTCCCCCGCCCTCCCCTCCGCTCTCCCCCCGCCCTCCCCTCCGCTCTCCCCCCGCCCTCCCCTTCGCTCACCCCTTCCGCTCTCCCCTCCGCTCTCCCCCCGCCCTCCCTCCGCTCTCCCCCCGCCCCTCCCCTCCGCTCTCCCCCCACCCTCCCCTCCGCTCTCCCCCCCACCCCTCCCATCCGCTCTCCCCCGCCCTCCCCTCCGCTCTCCCCCCGCCCTCCCGTCCGCTCTCCGTCCGCCCTCCCGTCCGCTCTCCCGTCCACCCTCCCGTCCGCCCTCCCGTCCGCTCTCCCCCTCCTCCTAGCGGGAAATTTAACTCACGGGCAACGCCGGGTCTCTCAGCTAGTAAGAAATAAAATACATTAAGTAGAGTAAATAAATACATCATTTAAAACTAAGAATTCCTATGTAATGTGACCTACCTCCATTTCACCAGCAGATGGCACACACTGTAACAGAACATTGTACACAAAATGTTCCACTGTAGTACATGCATTTAACCATTAGATGGCATCACTGTATCAAATACGGTAATTGCTGATGTAGTGACGCTGTAAGGCTGCGGTCCCACTAACTGCTACAGCGCACACCTCGGCGTGCACTGTGCGTATAAGCACCGCTCCTCAAAGGGGCTGGGCCGTACGCACCTTCCCGCCGGAGGTGCAGCCGTGTCGTACTGACAGGTTTTTTTTAACTCAATGAAATTGAGTTTAGAATTGGCGACGGAGACGTGGCCACGCCCCCCCCACCAGCGGTTCACCTCCTCCTCCCGTCCGCTCCTCCCCCTCCTCCTCCCGTCCGCTCTCCCCCCCCTCCTCCTCCCGTCCGCTCTCCCCCCCTCCTCCTCCCGTCTGCTCTCCCCCCCCCTCCTCCTCCCCTCTGCGCTCCCACCCTCCGCGCTCCCCCCCTCCGCGCCTCCCCCCCTCCTCCCCTCTGCTCTCCCCCCCCTCCTCCCCTCCGCTCTCCCCCCCTCCTCCCCTCCGCTCTCCCCCCCTCTTCCCCTCTCCCCCCCCTCCTCCCCTCTCCCCCCCCTCCTCCCCTCTCCCCC
>NW_027456264.1:0-22697 GCF_040206685.1 Ascaphus truei | reverse complement strand
GTGATTTCTTCCTGGTTATCCTTCTATGAACTCTATTCTTGTTTCGGATAGTTGCGTCATGAAAAATCCCATTAGCCAAGGCGAGAGTGGTCTGCAGATCTTTGGACGTTACACTCAGGGATCCTTTATAACTTCCCGGATTATTTGCCGGGTTGTCCTTAGTGAGATTTTGGTAGGACGACCGCTCCTGGGTAGAGTGACTGTGGTCTTCAACTTTCTCATTTGTAGAATATCTGTCTGGTAATGGATTGGAGGAGCCCCAAAGTCTTAGAAATGGTTGTGTAACCCTTTCTAGACTGATGAGCATCAATAACCTTTTATGAGGTCCTCAGATTTATTTTGATTGTGGCATTACGTGTTTCTATACACCTGTATGGTGAAGACCAACCTCAAAGTTTCTAACTTATATAGGGTAATGTCTCCCAAATTCACCCCAGAAGATATACCCAATTTAAAAACACCAGATTCTAATTATCCCCTTTAATTTAGCCGATAAAACAGGGCTTCATTAGCTTTTGCACATACACTGACTTTAATTACTCATGGTTTGTCTAATCCATACATCATGTTGTTTCCAAAGACATGGAGCTGGTTAACTGGATATTTAAGAAAAGACTGGTTTTGATTCAAGTAGGTTATCATGGAAAAACTAGAATTTTCATAATCATCGGAGTTCACAAACTTTTTCTTGCCATTGTATATCGATAGATATAGAGATATTTCGGAATGTTTGTGTGTGATGTCAGCCACTGGGTATTGTACATGGTAGGCTCTATATTTGGCACGTGATAGGAGTTTCAGACATCCTTAGCCATTTATATAAAAACAATGGCTTGGGTTCTGAAATCCCATGCTTGGGTGCATAGTGAAAGAGCCATCATACAGGTATACAGGTCAGACAAACCAGCATTAAATCCTGGCTTGACTCAAGTTTATTAAACCATGAGATATATATAGCGAAACACAACTGCTAGTGTGTGTGCGACGGAGTGCATGGCCTCGCATGCGCCTGTCTGCCGACGGATCTGTGGATTACAGATCCTCGCGACGGAGACATGTTGAAGGCGTGGCCGATGATGTCACGAGCTGGCTTGCCCTTACTAGACAAACTGCTCACGCGACACGGCAGTGCGCGAAAATCGACCGCGCCGTCACCTCTGCACACGCGCGCTCTATAGCCATCCTTATTGAGGCATGGCCATTCGTTAGGGCTGCGTGCGGGATGGTCGCTCTAACCATGGACACGGCATATAGCATGACAAGCATATATTTACATATGTATTTTTATTTATTATAGATTTTAGAACACCGACAGGACCTCCATTCAAGTTCTTTCAAAAACGTTACAAATGTCAAAATATTTACCTTTTTCTTTGCCATAGTGGCCTCTGTGAATTCCAGACTGTATATTGTAAACATCTGTGCTACCATGTGAAAGCCCGATTACAGCAAAGTTCCCACAACTGGTAATTTCAACAGCCTACAGAAGAAAATATGAAAACATACATTAGCGGGTTGCAACACAGTAATACAGTCAGCGATGTGGAGAGTTTCCAGAACTCAATGGATTCCATAAAATGAACAGAACACATTGATTTATGGAACACAATGTACACTACGTTACAATGCTACACTACATTACTCTTTGATGAGCTAGCAACACAATGTGCTATGGGCCTTAAAATCAAAAATTATGTTTGACAAATTAAATACAAGTTAAGCACAATAAGGTAATGTCAAATACATCACTGTTGTAGAGATATAATAAAACATTATGTGCTGCTTTAGTATTATGTGTTTGACTAGGGGAGGTGGGCGGGCTTAAGGGGGTGGAGATTTGTGCTTACCATAGTGTGTCTGGGGGGACGCACGGGGTTCAAGAGTCCCGTTTACAATTACCCCATAGTTGTCACTACATTAAGCCTTTAATCTCTCAAACAATATGGGAGGTGCTATCACGGCTTTCTTTTGGTGAGCACAGAGGCCATATTGATAGTTTTAAATGAATAGTTACAAGTTCTGGCAACCACAGGGGCCTCAGCTGAGAGCAACACGGCTCATCTCCATGGGACCTTAGGTTCTAACTCAGGGAAGAAATGTTCTTTATGAAAAATGTTCAAGCAGCATGCCTCACCAAAACGGAAGCACTGCAATGATCACATGACCAGCAGCGGAGAAGAGGAGGGAACAAAAAAAAAAAAAAAACCCCCACAACATTTGGATTCAAACTCAACACACTCCACCGAAACAGATTATATGAATGAAGCATTTCACAGGGGAAAAAATAAACAGGCCCCCTAGTTTTGCTTTCTGGAGCTGAACCACATTTCAACACCAGGGACCGCTTGCTTCTTAAGATAATGTGGTTCAGCTTCGGAGACATCCTGCTTCCCACCTAGTACAAAAAAAACCACCAAAAAAACCCAAGGTGGAATATCCAATCGGACATATTCCGTAAAACCAATTCCCGTAACACTTTCTTACGTGCGAACAGCTGTCATCCTCGTGCTCTTATTAAAGGAATACCCAAGGGACAATTGATTCGTCTCCGACGTAATTGTTCGGATGATAATGACTTTAATATTCAAGTCCAGGAGTTGTATCATAGGTTTGTACAAAGGGGATATAATCCAATTGATCTGCACAAATCCATTCAGGAGGTCTCCACTATTGATAGAGCGGATTTATTTCAACGCTCAAAAAGAGACGTTATGATGAATAACTCACCTTTATTTATAACATCTTTCAGAGCTCAGGCCGAACAGATAAAAAAAGATTTTGACTAAACACTGGCCAATACTTTCTCTTGACCCCGTTTTGAAGCCATATATAGCCTCGGGCCCAAATGTGGTATATAAAAAAGCTAAGACTTTAGCTAGTTCTCTATCCCCCAGTTTGTTCTCTTCCAAGCCATCTAATGATAGTCCACTTCCCGATGGTTCTTTCCCATGTAATTTGTGCAAAGTTTGCACTAAAATGATGAAATCGAACAGTTTTCTCTCCAGTCAGATGGGGAGGACACATAAGATTAAATCATTTATCAATTGTAAATCCTCATATGTTGTCTACCTCATCACTTGTGGATGTGGTAGCCAATATGTGGGAAGAACCATCAGGAATTTAAAAATCCGCATTATGGAACATTTGCGACTTATTTCCAAGGGAGACCTTAACCATCCTGTTCCCAAACATTTTGCTCATTGTCCCCCAGGGGGCGTACATAACTTCAAATTTCAAGGTATAGAATTCATTAAACCTTTGCTAAGAGGAGGCAATAGGGTCCAAAAATTGGACCAACGTGAGGCATTCTGGATCTTTACATTAAGGACCAGGATGCCTCATGGTTTAAACACTGAATGGGATCTTTCCCATTTTTTTGTGAACATGCTAAATATGTTGATTTGCTCATCATCAATGACCAGCATCACTCTATCTGTGTTTTTTACATTTATTACAGTTAATTCTTCATAAAAATTATAAAATATAACTATATTTAAGTTTACATTATATTATAAGTCTGTTGCAATCCATTATACAATACTGTATCCATCCTAAGCATTTGAAACCTATACAAGGTTATTAATTATTATTACAATTCACCATTAGGAATTAGTGATGAAGTATCATCTTATTGTTTAAATTACATATGTTTATATACATTATACAACCTTGTATTTGATTTCTTTGATGATGAAACGTGCATGTTTGGCAGGCACAGCCATTTGATTTATATCAATATTCACATGATGTACACTGACTTATCAATTATCACCACTTGAGTAGTTTAAAGATGTACATTCTATTGTGTTATGAATAACTTTGACGGTGCTTGTTAATATGTATGTCTTCTTTACTATATGTTGTTTATTTATCAAGAGACCAATATTTATTGTAGATTCGTTCTTTTTTAATGTTGTCCTTTGTCCCTTTGTCATTTTGCAGTATTTTGTTCATATTACAATTTTGTGTTTAAATAAAGTTTTTTCTTCTTTTATTTTAGCTATGTCGGCTAATGGACGTGCACGGACGGTACGGGCTTGCCGTGGTTCCCTGCCCTTTTGCCAGCCGTTGGGTAGGTCGTGTTGTTGTGACTGTGCGCCGGGACACTGTTGCGCATGTGCTACATGCGTTTCAGAGTGGTTTTGGGCGCGCACTTCTGACATCACCTCCCACTCCGATCTGACTGGTGGGGCGTGAGATCACGTCCTGAATAAGTGACGCGGCATCGGCGCGGCGGCACTGCGCGTTTTTTGGCGCGAATCTATGGGCTATATATTTGAGTGGCTACCTCTATCATCATACACCTTGATAAAGTCCTGTATTGGACGAAACGCGTTGGTGCGGCTGCTGTATACACCCATGAGTGAATTTATTATTAAATAACCCTCTATTTTACTCTGGAGTTTGCCCCGTATTTTTTCATGCAGTTATCCAGTTTGCAGTGCATCCTTTGCTCTCCATCTCTATGGTACTACCTCACCAGGAGTGCACGCTGAGGAACCTACATTTGGCTTTGGCATCTTGGATTCCAGCTCATCCCCAGGACAGGTAATGGGCATAATAGCCCTTATTTTATTACCTGTTATTTCCATGGGGTCTTTATGGGATGTGCAATACTGACCATATATGCGGTAGTCATGCAGACTGACCGCTAGGTCTTTATATCTGCCTCCCTGTTTATGATGAAGCTATTTACATCAGCCTAAGGACTTATACAGTGTTCCTTTTCTGGACTTATGTGCTTATATTGGAAGACATTTGTGTGCACACACAGTATATGAGCAACGCTCTACCCACTCTTTTTCTGCTTCCCACCTAGTACAAAAAAAACCCACCAAAAAACTCAAGGTGGAATTACACCTTTAAAAACATTATTTCATTTAATGGGCAATAGAAATACTATGAAATGATTAGGACTCTAAACTAGTATAAACAAGAAAGAGGTGGTCAAAAATATATAGGGACAATCCATATATTTACTGTATATGTAACCAAACCGTGCCTGGAACACCGCTATGTTTTAGGTGCATTTTCAAATGCAAAGCAGAGATGTACTTTGGGCTTTTTTTCTCTGTAATAGAGTTTCAAGCAGAAATTAGAAGCAATGTCCTACAGAATTAAATGGAAATCTTTATTTATTTCCATGTAATTCTCACACACATTGGATTACATATACCAGCAGTCTCCAGGAACCATCCTAATCTGGTAGCACACAGCTCTGCTGGTATGTGCCTTTCTATTGTGCAGCATGACCAGGCCATAAAACTGCAAGTAATGCCTCGGTAATAAATCTAAATCTCACATTGTTTTTATTAAACACAGTGCTACTAGAATACCAGTATATTGTTCAAACCTAGCACAGACAAACAGAAACCAGGGCAGCTGCGTAACCATGGGTGCCCCGAGTATCACCGCTGTGGTCCCAATACAGAAAAATGCACCATCTCCAGAGATGCGCCATTTAGCTTTTTCAGCCTTGGCTCGAAAAAGTATGTCCTGCTACATCTGCAGGAATACATTAATATATCCCGAGACTGCAGGCATACTACAGTAGTGTCTACTGTCATACTTCATTTGATGTTGCTTAAAAACGATACGCAGAAATAAAACAAAATGGGGGGTGTCTGACATCAGACATGTCCACTACAATGCAAGTTTAATGTACTGCATTACTACAGGAGTGGCTAATCCGCGGCACACGCTTGCGATGATACTTGGTGGTCAGGAGCTTGAGGGGGGGCGCAATCAATTTCCTTCTCCGGCCTCCAGCGGCCTTTGTGCACTGCGAGACCCTCTCACCGTAATCCCCTCCCACTGGTGCACCGGAAGATGGTCAGCGCCGGAAGATGGGCCCAACAGAAGTCAGGCCCAGCTTCGACATCCGCCCGGGGGCCTCAGATCCTGTTCACCGTAGAACCGGAGGCCTCCCCCACCCGGTAACATTTTTGAGGGTGTGGGGGAAGAAACCGAGTGCAGTGGGAATTGAGCGAGGAAGAGGAGGATGCGGGGGGAATTGAGCGAGGAAGAGGAGGATGCGGGGGGAATGGAGCGAGGAAGAGGAGGATGCGGGGGGAATGGAGCGAGGAAGAGGAGGATGCGGGGGGAATGGAGCGAGGAAGAGGAGGATGCGGGGGGAATGGAGCGAGGAAGAGGAGGATGCGGGGGGAATGGAGCGAGGAAGAGGAGGATGCGGGGGGAATGGAGCGAGGAAGAGGAGGATGCGGGGGGAATGGAGCGAGGAAGAGGAGGATGCGGGGGGAATGGAGCGAGGAAGAGGAGGATGCGGGGGGAATGGAGCGAGGAAGAGGAGGATGCGGGGGGAATGGAGCGAGGAAGAGGAGGATGCGGGGGGAATGGAGCGAGGAAGAGGAGGATGCGGGGGGAATGGAGCGAGGAAGAGGAGGATGCGGGGGGAATGGAGCGAGGAAGAGGAGGATGCGGGGGGAATGGAGCGAGGAAGAGGAGGATGCGGGGGGAATGGAGCGAGGAAGAGGAGGATGCGGGGGGAATGGAGCGAGGAAGAGGAGGATGCGGGGGGAATGGAGCGAGGAAGAGGAGGATGCGGGGGGAATGGAGCGAGGAAGAGGAGGATGCGGGGGGAATGGAGCGAGGAAGAGGAGGATGCGGGGGGAATGGAGCGAGGAAGAGGAGGATGCGGGGGGAATGGAGCGAGGAAGAGGAGGATGCGGGGGGAATGGAGCGAGGAAGAGGAGGATGCGGGGGGAATGGAGCGAGGAAGAGGAGGATGCGGGGGGAATGGAGCGAGGAAGAGGAGGATGCGGGGGGAATGGAGCGAGGAAGAGGAGGATGCGGGGGGAATGGAGCGAGGAAGAGGAGGATGCGGGGGGAATGGAGCGAGGAAGAGGAGGATGCGGGGGGAATGGAGCGAGGAAGAGGAGGATGCGGGGGGAATGGAGCGAGGAAGAGGAGGATGCGGGGGGAATGGAGCGAGGAAGAGGAGGATGCGGGGGGAATGGAGCGAGGAAGAGGAGGATGCGGGGGGAATGGAGCGAGGAAGAGGAGGATGCGGGGGGAATGGAGCGAGGAAGAGGAGGATGCGGGGGGAATGGAGCGAGGAAGAGGAGGATGCGGGGGGAATGGAGCGAGGAAGAGGAGGATGCGGGGGGAATGGAGCGAGGAAGAGGAGGATGCGGGGGGAATGGAGCGAGGAAGAGGAGGATGCGGGGGGAATGGAGCGAGGAAGAGGAGGATGCGGGGGGAATGGAGCGAGGAAGAGGAGGATGCGGGGGGAATGGAGCGAGGAAGAGGAGGATGCGGGGGGAATGGAGCGAGGAAGAGGAGGATGCGGGGGGAATGGAGCGAGGAAGAGGAGGATGCGGGGGGAATGGAGCGAGGAAGAGGAGGATGCGGGGGGAATGGAGCGAGGAAGAGGAGGATGCGGGGGGAATTGAGCGAGGAAGAGGAGGATGCGGGGGGAATTGAGCGAGGAAGAGGAGGATGCGGGGGGAATTGAGCGAGGAAGAGGAGGATGCGGGGGGAATTGAGCGAGGAAGAGGAGGATGCGGGGGGAATTGAGCGAGGAAGAGGAGGATGCGGGGGGACTTGAGCGAGGAAGAGGAGGATGCGGGGGGACTTGAGCGAGGAAGAGGAGGATGCGGGGGGACTTGAGCGAGGAAGAGGAGGATGCGGGGGGACTTGAGCGAGGAAGA
Organism: Ascaphus truei; assembly: GCF_040206685.1. Taxonomy (NCBI): domain Eukaryota; kingdom Metazoa; phylum Chordata; class Amphibia; order Anura; family Ascaphidae; genus Ascaphus; species Ascaphus truei. The sequence continues at coordinate 15,027 of NW_027456264.1, read as the reverse complement.
GGAGGATGCGGGGGGAATTGAGCGAGGAAGAGGAGGATGCGGGGGGAATTGAGCGAGAAAGAGGAGGATGCGGGGGGAATTGAGCGAGAAAGAGGAGGATGCGGGGGGAATTGAGCGAGGAAGAGGAGGATGCGGGGGGAATTGAGCGAGGAAGAGGAGGATGCGGGGGGAATTGAGCGAGGAAGAGGAGGATGCGGGGGGACTTGAGCGAGGAAGAGGAGGATGCGGGGGGAATTGAGCGAGGAAGAGGAGGATGCGGTGGGAATTGAGCGAGGAAGAGGAGGATGCGGTGGGAATTGAGCGAGGAAGAGGAGGATGCGGGGGGAATTGAGCGAGGAAGAGGAGGATGCGGGGGGAATTGAGCGAGGAAGAGGAGGATGCGGGGGGAATTGAGCGAGGAAGAGGAGGATGCGGGGGGAATTGAGCGAGAAAGAGGAGGATGCGGGGGGAATTGAGCTAGGAAGAGGAGGATGCGGGGGGAATTGAGCGAGGAAGAGGAGGATGCGGGGGGAATTGAGCGAGGAAGAGGAGGATGCGGGGGGAATTGAGCGAGGAAGAGGAGGATGCGGGGGGAATTGAGCGAGGAAGAGGAGTATGCGGGGGGAATTGAGCGAGGAAGAGGAGTATGCGGAGGAATTGAGCGAGGAAGAGGAGGATGCGGAGGAATTGAGCGAGGAAGAGGATGCGGAGGAATTGAGCGAGGAAGAGGATGCAGAGGAATTGAGCGAGGAAGAGAATGCAGAGGAATTGAGCGAGGAAGAGGATGCAGAGGAATTGAGCGAGGAAGAGGATGCAGAGGAATTGAGCGAGAGGGGAGGATGCAGAGGAATTGAGCGAGGAAGAGGATGCAGAGGAATTGAGCGAGGAAGAGGATGCAGAGGAATTGAGCGAGGAAGAGGATGCAGAGGAATTGAGCGAGAGGGAAGGATGCAGAGGAATTGAGCGAGAGGGAAGGATGCAGAGGAATTGTGCGAGGATGAGGAATTGAGCGATAGGGCAGGATGGGTGCAGTAGGATAATAGCCTGCCAAAAATAAATAAAAAAAATTGCCTTTATTTATTGGATCGCCTGTACAAAAAAGTTGGGCACCCCTGCATTAGTGGGTATGCATAACAAATGCACAGCATTCGCCTTTGAATTGAGCTCCTTCTAGATTGTCTTCAGGTACAGTATAATCACCATGTTGCAGAGCAAGCACACGTCCAGTCTTATTCCACCTAACACTAGCTTCCATACTTACGGTTGCATGTATGCCAAGCGCTTTGCGCTCTTTAAGGTTCTGTTGTTTTAGCTTGTGAGCTCCCATAGTAGATTTAACATAGTTCCAGGTTGTACAGGAAGCATAACCTTGATGACAAGCGATAATTCCATCCCAGTCGCTTTGTCGTGCTACCTCTGCGCAAAAAACAATTCAAGGTTCATAAGTTTACTTCTCTATTATAAAAATTGTACATTTGTTTTTAAACATTTCATCTCAAAATAGTAATTCCTAACAACCACTGCAAACTCCAAAATGCTTTATAAAAGTTGCAATCTCAGTCATGGAAAGCACAAGGAAGACAGGAAGCAAACTGTGGCTTTCACAGCCTCTGATTAGACCATGATAGCAGAAGTTTGTAGTTCAGGCGGCAGAATCAAAATTACTTTTCAATTTATAATTTTGGCAGTAAAATAAGAAGAACAAAAATTCAGTGACAGTGTGATATGGAGAGGGGGGGGGGTGAAAGTATGGTATGGAGGGGGACGGTGAAACATAATGGGGGTGAGGGGGAGAGAAAGACACTGGAGGGAAGGGAGAGACACTGGCTGGAGGGAGAGAGGCAATGGGGGAGGGGAGAGAGACAATGGGGGAGGGAGAGAGACAATGGGGGAGGGAGAGAGACAATGGGGGAGGGAGAGAGAGAGAGAGACAATGGGGGAGACACACACACACACACACACACACACTGGGGGGAGGGAAAGAGTGGGAGGAGGGAGAGACACTGAGGGGAGGGATAGAGAGACACTGGAGGGGGAATGAGAAATACTGGGAGAGAGGAGTGTGAGACTGTGGAAGAGGGGAGAGAGGTCCTGATGTGGCGGGGAGAGAGCGATTAATAATACAGCATAAATGGGGATGCTACTAGACAAATATCAGCTAAACAGAGGGATAACGGTCAAGCAGAGATGGCAGAATTTAGGGGCTTGGGAGGAGGATGAGTTTTGGGGGGCTGATGGTTATTTTTTGGGTCAGGGTGGTCACTTGGGATTATTGATCAGCAGGGAAGATCCATCAGTACCACCCTTGAGTTTGGTTATGGGGATCCCTGGTCAACATTTAAAACGGAAATAAATAATACTGGTAGGCAGGAGTGGATGACCCTGGGGAAAGCAGATAGGAGAAGGAAAAAATGGAGGGGAAGGGGGAGAAAGAGGGAAGGGAGGTAGCAAAGAGGTGGATGAATGCCCCCTCAAATGGATTGCCTTTGTGCACCAGAAAAAAAACATATTACCAGATACCAGCAAACAATAAAATAAAAAGAGTGATCCAATACTAGTAGACTGCATGCGCGCACGCATGCAGCCCAAGCGATTTGTGAACTTGGCTGCAGGAGATTGTAGACGCGTGGCGGACGCGTCACAAAGCTTGTTCGCCCTCATTGGCTGAACCAGCTCACGTGTGCTGACGTCATGTGATTTTGATTACATCTGGCAGGCGGGGGGGGGGGGGCCTGAGAAATTTAATGGATAAAAGGGGGGGCTCGGCATAAAAAGTTTGCTCACCCCTGAGGTAGTGTATAGTAGATTACATACCTGATGCAAATGAAATGACAGGAGGAAGTCTTAAGGATCGACAACGAAGTCCCATCTTTTTGGCTTTGATTTTATCTACAGATCCTATTAAAACAAGTCAAGGAGGAAACATGCCATCATATTAATATATACTCGGAGAATAAAACATACAAATTAAAAAAAAAAAGGTATAACAGCTTGCAGCTAACTCAGTCAATACCAACTTTTACAAATTATCACTTGATTAGCAAATCAAAACTAATTAATCTAAAAAGGCAAGTAGATAATAATGCAATTATTTACATAAAACGATTTTGCATGTGTGTGTTATTTTTCAATGTGTGGAATGAGGCTACTCATGAACAAAAGTGTAATACATTAGTACATAATATTAAGCATCAGGTACACACAAAATTGACAATATTTTCTAAAAATCTGGAAATGTAGCACAATAGGGAGGTGGCATTTGCAGAGGGTTCTTGGCTCTAGAAGACATTCTTTCCATTCTTCGCAGAGACCTGGCCTATAACGCACAGCACCTAAACCTTCGTAACCAGAAGTAAGGAGCACAAAACATAGCCTATCGGATTGCTTATTGTATACCACTTACGTACAGTTAGCTTCGTGAATATACTGGTGACATCGAAAATATACATGTAGTTGCCGTATTGTGCGACATTAAATCTCAATTACCATCATCTTGTAGTGTGTGCTAAAGTTAATCTTTTTTTAAATGATTTTCATCTGTTTTTAACTTACTTAAAGGAAGAGAAAAATGTGTGTAACGAATAGCGGTTCGTAGAATACAATTTTCAATTAAAGTATTGGAATGCACCAAACTTAAGCGTCTCTGAGATAACATCATAGGAAAGATTCAGGACTTACCATGTCCAAGGCTTTTACTGTATCTGTCATGAACAGTGGAAAATGAATGTAGTGTTCCATCTTGGCCTATGAAAGGGAACATAAAAAAAAAAAGTCATAAGCTTAGCGCTGATACATTAGGGGAAGCACTGATCCACTTCAGCTTCATTTCGGGCACATTGATTGTAATGTACCATACGCCAGCCTTCTTCGTGCCAAAGTAATCCGTGTGTTATAGAAACAGCCACATATCTTTATGCAGGAGGTACTGCACTTCCTTATTTCTGCAAAAATATTTACCAGCACTGAGGATCTGCTGCCCATCAGGTCCATGGTGTCTGATGAATGTTGGTGGAGCACTGTGACCCAGCCGAAACCTCAATAAACGCCCCTGTCCTCCAGGGCCATCAAATATCCACACCTATTTAGCACAAAGCATGCATCAGTCACAGAATATGTAGAGGTCATCCTCTAGGGAAGGACAGAGAGACAGATTATAGATAGCTAGATGGAGAGATAGATAGATGGAGAGATAGCTAGATGGAGAGATAGCTAGATGGAGAGATAGCTAGATGGAGAGATAGCTAGATGGAGAGATAGCTAGATGGAGAGATAGCTAGATGGAGAGATAGCTAGATGGAGAGATAGCTAGATGGAGAGATAGCTAGATGGAGAGATAGCTAGATGGATATATATATATCTCCATCTATCTATATCTCTGATATATATATATATATATATATATATATATATATATATATATATATATATATATATAATCATTTTTGAAGGGGATGTCTGCTTTAACTGTTACTTATATATCGTAGTTTAGCAAAATGCAAACGTATGGATGCATTTCAATTTTAGATTACCATTGTGCAGTGCATCTAATTTAAGATGTGCGGTCTAAAATGATTGACACCAAACTAAATACCTCAGGAAAAATTTGCCAGCTCCCCCCCCAAAAAAAAATTTGTGAAAAAGAACACAAATTATACATTATCCCTCATTTTGTTACGAACTGCATCGTCCTTTAATACATTAGCTGGTATTCTTATGACAATTCACATGCATGAGAGAACATTTCTTCCTATGCACTACTCTATTCCGATTGCAAAATAAAGAAACAATGTGTTATGATTACCCGTATAGCATTATCAGCACCATTTGTAATAAGCAGTGGCTCTCCGTGTACAAATGTCAGACCGGCGATGGCTGTGGAATGAGCTCCCCTCATTTGACTCATCAGTTTCTTCTCTTCCAGATCCCACAGGCCTATGTGACCGACAGGGCTTCCAGCTGCCATGATTGGATGTCCATCTGCAAGACAACAACCAGATGCAACACTACAGTAGACAAGTCACTGTATGCTTACAAGATGGCTTTAAATATTCATATCAAGTTTCCCTGTAAGTAACTTTAGGTCAGCATGTGTTGAATACATGTAAAGCTTTAATTGTAATAGGCCAGTGATTCTCAACCTTTTTGCATGGACACTAATTTTATTTCTACAATTGTTTGTCACACAACTTAAGCCAATGTTCATGATATAACAAGGGAAAGTCCATCACAGCCCATGCCTCTAAAAAAGGGTAGTCCCTCCCAGGACCAAATTGAACTGATTTCAGTGGCATGCTTAGGGATTTAAACCAGGTGACAACTACCTTTATTGCCAAAATCCAACACCTGCAAGTATTTTAAATATTATATTTTCTAAGCTTGTTGTAAACCAGACGAGTTGAGACTTGGAACTGATTTGATTTCCTCTGGCTATTTCCTTTTGTCTGATGTCATTGTACTCAATAAGAGTTTGAAAGAAAAAAAAATCTCTGGCACATAAACTGATGTCTGTGAACAGTAATGAAAAGTTCAGTCCGCGCTCTTACCCTTCATATTTCCTATGTGATGCCCTACTCCTGTGATAGACACCAGATCGGGGATTATTAAAGAAATTTTATATGTAAGTTACTAATTTTATTATTTGTTGCTAATACAATATCTATCTCTCATCTTGGTGCGCTTTTGTGTTTTTTCTTGTTTTGCTGATGTCTGTGAACAGTATATAAAATTATATTGAGACCAAGATTTTCAAAACCAGAACATTTAAATAAAGAACAATTAAAATAAACATAATAAGATACATACGCACCTGAACCTTAGTGCAAATTTTTGACCATATAGTACTGGCCAAAATATGTTCTAAACCTAGAATTGTAAATCCAGATTATTCCAGAGAGGAAAAGGGTTATGGAAGAACAAAATGTTTCGTTGTAATCCTGGTGTCCACAGTTTCAGTCCATACCCGAATATGAGGTCTATTAAAATCACAGACTTGGTTCCAAGTTAGGTATTGTGAATTTCCAATTTGATAAGAAAATTGTTGTGTTATTGTTTAGAAGAAAAAACAAAAAACCATACTTATTTTATTATGTTTATTTTCCTAAATTGTTCTTTTTTTTATTCAAATGTTCTGGTTTTGAAGATCTTGGTCTCAATATAAATTTTATATACTGTTCACAAACATCAGTTTATGCGCCAGAGATTTTTCTTTCTTTTGTAACTTTGCACAAGGGGTATTGGGACCCGCTCTTTTTTCAGGCTGCAAAACTGAAATTCTTTGATTGTATATCCCACTGCTTAAAGGTTTTAGGTTTATGCCACAGGGAATCACTGTCTAAGTGGCACTATACATTAGCACCCCATCACTTCTTTATCAACATCTCTCCCTTACTGGCTCGCTGAGATAGACTGGGTGGGGTAGGGATAAGGATAACACTAGACCAGTGATTTTCAACCAGTGTTCCGCTAGCACACCTCAGGGGTTGTGCAGCCACCATGGGGGGAGACCAGGGACAACTCTCCCACGCTTTCTCAGGCCCAGATATACCCCACATAAGAGTGACCCGGCGGCTCCCGAGCTCAGCAGCAGCAGCCGTCCGGTCACTGCTATCCTTTCTCTGCTCAGGTCAACTTCTGTCTGACAGGAGGGAGAGGAAGAATCGGGTAAGAGCACACGCTCCCATAAATGGAGAAAGAGAACGAAAGAGAGAGAACGAAAGAGAGAGAACAAGAGAGAGAGAACAAGAGAGAGAGAACAAAAGAGATAGTTGTGTGTATAAAAGAGGGGGAGAGGGAGCGTAAGGGGGAGAGTGCAAGACAGGGGCTGGCGAGAGACTGGGTGCCCCAGAATTTCTGTCGAATTCTGGGGTTCCTTATCCAGAAAAAGTCTGAAAACCACAGTGCTAGACTGAACAATGCCACCCCCCCCCCCCCCCGGTTTAGGGAGTACTGTATAAAGAAACGGATTTTGTGCTTAGTTCCCAAAGAAACAAAAATCACCAAAAAACCTTTTTTCAACAAGCAAATGTGTTGTTAAAATACAATTAGATTGTTACATCATTTCCATGTAGGAAGTTAGGAAGGAGATGCTAAATAGTGAAATTGAGAAATAAAGAAGGCGATAATTAAGTAACGGGTGCAATTCTTTTCTCTCAATTTTAATGCATGTTTAAACTCACCTGTGCGGAAGGAAATTGCAGTGATGGGGCCCCAGTCTTGCTGAAATGTCATTAATGTTTCGTCAAACTTGATGTTGTGTATGATGATTTTGCCGCATGTTTGTCCAACTGCCACCACATCCACTGCTGGTGCCTATCAGTGCAAGAAGCAAAACAAATTAATCCATTACTATACTTGTAACAAAATACACATTTAGGTGAATGATTTGGATGTAGTTTTCCATTTGTTAGTATTCAACTCAATGCTGAATTGTATTTTTTACTTAAACAGGATTTGAGCAGTGGGGTCCTCCGAAGCCATTTCTAGCCCCGGAAGTCCTCCCGTGCCCCCAGAAACTTATCTCTGTGGTTACCGGTGTTCTCCCTGGACAATAGGAAGTGGCCACGGGTGACATTGCTTTTAACACTGGTTACTACACTGTCATGGGAGAGGGGGTTTGGCCCCGGTATTAAAGGGGTTACACCCCATTTGGCCACCCCCTGCTCTCACTTGGGAAGCAAGGGGTTAACTGGACTGCGGTCCAGTACTGTGTTTTTACCCTGCTTCGGTACCCAAATGTATGTTCCCCTGTAAATGTGTATTGTTCCCATTCCAGTGTTTGCACCAACACCTACACTGGGATTGATGCGTGAGGGAAAGGGTTAATGTTAGTTCAGTGTTTATAGCCCTTTGTTCCCTTTTCCCGCTTTTTCAGGCTCCATTTTGCAGCTCTCCATAAGCCGCCATTGCAACCTTATGGAGATTCTGGCGATTTGGGCCTGTTTCGGTAGAAGACCTGCAGGTGTCGCCCGAGAGGAGGAGCGGCGGTTCCCCATTGTAAGTCAATGTAGCCATCCATTTCAATGGGGATTCCTCGACGCCGATCTCCAGGAACGGGTTTGGCAGCCATCCAAGAGCGGAAACATTTTTTTAAAGAGAGCTTTGATCACACTGAGTTCAAGTTCAACTACAATTGGCGTGGGAAACTTAGGTTCTAGGGCACCCAGAAATAAAGTTCTTTTTGCCCCTAGACCCTAGGAACCCCCACACACGACCACCATCGGGTCCGAGAATGAGGGACCCCCATAAAGGGTCGCGGCCGCCACGAGGGTCGTGCCATTGACTCTAATGGCGAAGCGGAGGTCCCATTGAATCCCATGGCGGCGCTCGCCCATGCATTTCCTATGGTGGCGCCGGCCATTGATTCCAATGGGGGAAAAGCCGCGTGGCGTTAAAACGGCCAAGTCTGAAAGCATAAAATGTGTAAGCCCTTATCTCCGGTTCTGTGAGGACCAGAGGGCTGGGATTTGGATCACATGTAGTCACTGTTCCGGCATGACTGCATGGCCATTTCCAGCCCTCTCCGATCAACCAGACGGAGTATGGGCGAAGGTAAAGAATTGTGGTTTTCCTATAGACTGCAATGGCGGAGTTGCTCCATTGAAGACTATAGTGGCGGAGCCCGTTGATTTCAATGGGAAAGAGTGAAAAGCAGAGATTTATTTCAGCTATGGCGGAGAATCCTGCATTAAAGTTAATGGGGGATTTTAACTTGTTTTTTGTATCTACGGTTCTGGGGGTCGTGCGAGGCTGAAACTTGGCCACAATTGCAAAGGTCCTCCGGCATGAGGACCTGGCAAATTTCAGCCCGCTCAGAGCACAGAACGGATTATTTTAATATGTGATGGTACTGTATTAAAGTATGAATTGTATTTTGGGTCTGGTATAAAAACTCAGAGCCCATATGTTATGTTAATGGTCAGGGAGGGAGACAAATGGTCTACAATAAAACCCCTGATCAAAGACTCCCCCACCCTGCTTGTGTATGCGAGCACAACAGAAAAGCAGGACATGGGTACTCGAGGATAAGTGTTAAAAGTCACACCCTAGGACAAAGGGTTTCCTGGCCCAGGTAGACATTCAAGCGCCGGGCTTGTGGGCGGGGGGCTAGGGAAATAAGCCCCCGATTAGAATAAATACCCACCCAGTGGGCAGGTATTACGGTGCCCCTCAGGTGAGGTGGCAAGGAGAGATTCGGTGCAGGTAATTGTTCTCCAATGGCCTGCACTCAATGATAAGGTATAGGACTGGAATTACATATAAACCAGTGTCAGTCCTATGCTGGGTTGCTCGTTGTTCGTGTTGTCATGACTTCAAGTTTACCAACTATTTGATGCCTGATGAATTGCTAATCCTGTTTCCTAATTACTTCATCATCCCCATTCCTGAGTAAGTGTCTATATTTTGCCTGTTATTTGTATATCTTGTGTTCACCTTCTTTAAGGAATAAACTATATTATATATAAGTCGTGTTCAATTCAACCCAGATATTTTGGTGTGTATTATAACCTATCACTAGCTACCGTGACATACACCTGTAAGCCTCTCGTGAAAAGGGAGCTAAAAATAGCACTGGTTTAGCTCTGGGGGAACCCCCGGCTCAAATTCTGTGAAAATAAAAATAGGGAACAGGCAGGATTACTACTTTAAGTCAAATGTAACAAAGTTGCTTAACAAGTTTTATACATTCTCTGAATTAAGTAGAAATAGTATTGTTAGTTTAGTTGCGATAGTGCAGATTAAAGGAGTATTTTAATATTAAGGGGATACTTTTTTTTTTATTAATAAACAGACAGGGCAATAACTGGCTGAACGGGACAACGAGACAACGAGACAACGAGACCATCCATCAGCAGTGTGCAGGGGATTGATTGTACCATTCACAGAAAGGCAGGGAGAAACATTAAAAAAAAAAAAATTATGGTAGAAAGTTAAAAACACCATATCAGCATTAAGTCCTCTGGTTTTAGTGTCAAAGTGTATTATCATTTTGAGTTCAAATGTTTTCCGTTTTTGTTTTAAAAGCACCCAAGAACAGAAAACATTTGAACTCCAAATGATAATACTCAGACACTAAAACAAGATGACTTAATGCCGATATGGAATTTTTAATCCACCACCATAATTTTACAATTAACCCCCTAACCCCCTCTCCCACTCCCGAAGATAGATGTATGGTCCTGTGTCTCATTGTCCCTTTCATTTATTGCCCTGTCTGTTTATTCCTTCTCTGCCTTAGATGATAATCTTGTTTTTCTTTTATTACATCTGTATTAAAGCTCATGGAATCTCTGTAAATCAGTATTGCTGACCTGAGGAAGAGAGGACTCTCGAAAGCTTGCCTTAGAATATCTATTGTTAGTCCAAATAAAAAAAGGTACACAAAAATAGGCAAAGGTGGCGTGCACTGCAACCTGGTAACAATAGCTGGACAACTATCCCTTCAAAACGATTTATTGTAGTAGAAACAAAAATCACATCACTCCATGTAAACTCTGACGTGTTTCGTACTGCGATGGTACTTTATCAAAGAGTGATTGAAGGAATACAGGGGGATCCATTTGTAGCGGCTTTCGAAAACCAATTAAATCGAAATGATTCCAGGCGAGTGAAAAAACCTGAAGCATAACGATTAGCCAGGAACATGGGAGGGAAGCCACTGCTCCGTGATCAACACCCTGATTGATGCCTAATGTATACATACATTGCTATAATTACATAAAAACAGAAGGAGCGTCTATGTAGCAAGAAGTAATCAACATAACACATCTCATTGGTAGCTTACACAGAGGATAACAACAAAGTAACAGGATAAATAGAAAACAAATATCTACTGGAGATCTGTGAAGCTATAAAAGTAGGAGCAGACTTGTATGTGGAAGATATAAATGATGTTAGTTAATGTAGTGTCTCTAATAAATAGAATCCAAGCAAAAACATGAACCAAATATTAATGGCAGAAAATACAAAATAAAGGCTGTACTGAACACACATACATATATACATATATACATATTTATTTATAAAATGTTTTACCAGGAAGTAATAAATTGATATTCACCTTTCGTTTCGTTATATACATACACTTTTTTGGGGGGGAGGGGGGAGCTAAATAATACAATTACATATTAACCATACAAACAAAAGTTTAATAGGTTACTAATAATAATATAAGTATATCAAAATATGTGAAGATAGGGAACAAAGGGTTAAATATCAGAAAACAGAAAGAGAACCCTCTTGAAAGCACTCTGTGTCCAGATGTAAAGAGTGAATTTAAAAAACTATTTATTGTATAGAAATAAAAATACATTAATTTGTAGGATAGAGTCTATGACCAATAGATGAACAGAATACAAAAACAAACACATACGCTATATATACATACGGTAGATGGCAGTCACAGACTAGTCCACAATTCATTAGAATTTACTTATATCTTGACACCTTTGAATGAGGAATCAAGTGGTATGCTTAGAGTTACTTGACATCCAAAGATATACTTGGTGTGAACTAGGGACTAGACAACAGTAATAGTAATAAAAGCCTGTGTCCGTTTGAACAGGTAGCGTGCAGACTGATATGTAAAACCTTAAATAGTAGGCCACGTGTTCATGCTGAAATAGTGTTTCAAGTAAGTAATTCAAATAAACACCATGTTCACACAGTACAGGCATAAACGCATTAACGTACGCAATGGGACCGGAACATGTATGTAAACTGAAAATGTACTTAAAGTGAAGCACTACCTTTTCCCCACTTATCGATGCATGTACTGTACTGCAATCGTTATATACGTGCATAACTGATGTAAATAACGCATTTGTAACAGGCTCTATAGTCTCCCTGCTTGCACACAGCTTCGGTACAGGTAGGGAGCCGGTATTGCTGTTCAGGACGTGATGGCAGGCGCATGCGTGAGCTGCCGTTTGCCTATTGGGCGATATGTACTTACTCGCGAGTGTACTTAAAGTGAGTGTCCTTAAACCGGGGTATGCCTGTATGTAGCTAGTGAAAGGAGTAAAGATTCCTGATGATACACTAATCCTATACTATAGGCACACAAAATGTGTAAGCAAGCATAGAGGCACGAATCAGAGTTCTTATCCAGTTATAGCCTCTTTAAAAATAGTTAGCCTAATGATAAGGAAAAATCCCTTAGGTGAATGAGCACAGGCGCTTGTATACAACTAGATAGTATATGGGCACACAGCATTGTGTCCATAAGCCTAAAAGCGCAAAACAGAGTTGATAACCTGTTATTGTGATAGTAAATTCATAAATGAAAAGTAGTAGTCTAGATGATGCGATGGTGACCTAAACATCTAGTCTATTGGAGGAGTACAGATATGAATTCACAGGAAAAAAAATCATATGGCTTGCTAGTGCAAAGAAAGGTCTGCTCATATGAACAAATTACTGGGTGCAGCTGGGGTATAAGTAAAGACTTACTGGCAATCAAACAACCGTGATCAGAGGAATTCTAATACCAATCATTATATAAACCAAAGAATCTGTTGTAAATTGGTCTAAGAAAATGCAACACGGTCCATCAAGGTCTTGGATACACATAATGCTCTCGTAATGGAGCTGGGATCCAGATGTAATAAAGTAACACCCTGTCCAATTCTCAGCCCATGTAACATTGTTGTATACAGTAGAAGACCTGCGGTTTGGAAACTTAGTAGTCTGTTTGGTACTCAATTGTGCATCTCACCCTTGCTGCATCGCGTGAGCACCGTGACGTCAGTCAAACTCCGCCTCCCACCTGACGTACGAGGCGCTTTGTGCTCATTCACCTAAGGGATTTTTCCCTATCATACTTGTTCAGTCTTTTTCTAATAGTACGGTCATGAACTTTAACATTTAACATGCTAACTGAGGCCTGTAGAGTCGGAGATGTAACTCTTGGATTTTTTGCAATTTCTCTGAGCATTGCACGGTCTGACCTTGGGGTGAATTTGCTGTGATGTCCACTCCTGGGAAGATTGGCAACTGTCTTGAATGTTTTCCACTTTAAAATAATCTTTCTCACTGTAGAATGATGGACTTTAAATTGTTTGGAAATGGCCTTATAACCCTTCCCAGATAAAGAAGCAATTGTTGCTGCCCATCAAAGATCATTGCTCATGTCTTTCCTCCTTGGCATTGTGTTAACACACCTGAATGCTCCAGACCAGCAAACTGCTAAAACTTCGGCTTTAATAGAGGTGGTCACACTTGCCCTTGATTAATTGATAAGCATTTGATTAGCAGCACCTGTCTGCTACTTAGCATCTTAATTCCTATGGAAGCAGTAAGGGTGTATTTAGTTTTTCACACATAGCTTCTCCATTTTGGCTTTATTTTTGTTAAATAAATCATGACACTGTGTAATATGTCATGTGTTGTTGTTCATCTGAGGTTGTATTTACCTAATTTTAAGACCTGCTAAGGAACAGATTATTGTTATTATGTCCTGATATGTAAAACCATAGAATTCAAAGAGGGTGTACTTTCTTTTTCACACAACTGTATACATACATACGATTGTCTAAAGATAGCTGAACCTGCGTAAACATAACATGGAATAAAAACTCATTAAGGAATAATTAAATGTATTCCATGAGTTACAGACATACAAGATTGAGAATCATGTTAAATATTTGTTTAAGCGATATAGAAAATAATGATAGAAATAAATAATATTTTTCATTTTTAAATAATAATGTGGGAGTGGGGGAGAGAGACAAAGTTCACAGTGGGTAAAGCTCACACTGTAAGAAAGTGCTCGAGCTCCGACTCAACATGTGGTTGTCAAAAAGGCTATGTGGGTTGCACCATTAGACCGTTGAGATCCAGTATCATGGAACATGTCAGATTGATTAAGAAGAAAAATGAGTCATCCAGTATCTCACCCTTTTTCACCTGGCCTTCAGGTGGATTACACAATCTCTTTAAAAAGGAGTGGAGCATGTTCACGAACATATAAAAGAGGAGATCTCCAGTCGATGAATAGATACACTTAAATAGGCAAAGAAGGCGTGCACTGCAACCCGGTAATAAAAAGGTATGAGAAAAAAAAAAGGGAAGCACACAATGAAGTTCCACTAACATCCCAGAGCCGTATTTCCCAGCCTAAATCATGCTATATTTTAAAAATTTATGAAATTAATTTACCTGCTGAAGAATGGTCACTCCCGATTCCCATCCTGGAAATGTAAACAAGAGTTTGCTAAAGAGCGAATAAAAAAAAAAAAAATACAATAAGTGGAGAACTTTGTTATTTAGGTAACAAGTAAGACAGCTGAGCCGAAAAAAAAAGAAAGAAAAAAAAAGCTTTTCTTTAATGGGAAAAATAAATACAATACCATATTCCACTGCTTTTTCCAACAAATTTGGGTGATTATCATTTATTCATTTTGCACAATTTTACTCCTTGCACATGAGTGGAATAAAACGTCAATACATTTTCAGTATAGCAACAGAATGTATTCTGGTTGCAGTAAAAAGGCCTGAATGTCAATTGTGTGGGGTTTTTTGTTTGGAGTGTAAATGTTAAAAAAAAAATGTAAAACAAAAACCTAAATCCAAGCAATAACCATGCTGCTTTAAAATTTTGCATACAAAAAAATCGTTATCATGTATTTTTTTTTTTGTTGCTTCATCAGTTCCACTCCCCAAAACCGCCTCTAAACCCTAGTTAACCACACAGAAATGATAAAAAAAAAAAACTTGTCTAGCCTGAGATTGACTTTGCAATGTCTATCCTTTGGGAGAAAATAGGCACATGTACGGTCCTGGCTGCTGAGCCAAGCATTAAAGATAGTTTGTGGATAGGAGTGCGCCAATATGATCATACATACTGCTATTCTACTTCTCTGATAATGTATGTCATTAGAATGGCGCAATGTGGAAGGGAGAGCAGAAAACCAAGGATGGGATACCGAGTGAAGTTACATTAACAGTCAACAGGATAACACAGAACAGTGTTTCAAGAATGCACTTATATAAAGCACAGCAGAGGTAAATGAGAATTTTCGCAAGTAGTATTAGGACCTGCTTACTGGTCAT